>NW_020954557.1:31472190-31687542 GCF_900497805.2 Vombatus ursinus | reverse complement strand
GAGGTAAAGAATCAGTAGACACTAATTGAAACAATTTGGCAGAGTAACATGATACAAAACAAAGTTACAAAAATCAATAGCATTTTATATGGCAATAACAAAACTCAGGAGTGAATAAAAGAAAGGGGAGTCCCATTCAAAGAAAGCATAAAGCGTATACAATATCTGGGAGAGAATCTAACAAGGAACATAACACTTATATAGAAGCGCTCTTTAAAATGTTTTTAGAGAGACAAAACACTCTTTAAAGAAATAAACAATGACTTAAGTAGCTGCAAGGTCATTTAATGTTGTGATTGGATCATGCCAATATGCTAAAAGTGATGATACTACCTACCCGTGTTGGAGAAAAGATAATTAAATTCTGTTTTGGACATGATAAGCTAGAGTTGCTGCTTGGATATCCACAAGATGTCTAGTAAACCATTGAAAATTCAAATGTGGAGCCATAATGCTATGTCAGGAATCTCTGATCTCATGTCCTTTCGAGGTACTTTGAACAGGATGGAAACAGAAGCTTCATTCAAAAAAAAAAAAAGTTAGGTCTGCAGTTATAAACTTGGATTCATTAGCATTGATGTGATCGTTGAAGCTATGGAAGTAGATGAGAGAAAAACAAAGTGAGGAGACTTGGTTGGGTTTTGAATTACGAAGATGCCCCAGCTGAAGGAGTTATCTTGAAGAAAGCTAATGAAAGAAACAACAAAGTAGATTCAGAGGGAAAAAGATCATCAAGCAGGAGAGGTTATAAACACTGTCAAATACTTCAGAGGTCAAGATATCTAAGAAATGTGAAAAAGGCCAAAGCATTTGGTGATAAGATTATTGATGATTTTCTATATGTTAGTAGGGAAATAAACCAGGTTGAGGAAGAATAAGGAAGTAGTGAATAATAGGGAATAGTAGATACAGGTGACTTTTTCCAAGAACTCTGGAGGTTAAGGGGTGGGGGGGGGAATGAGACAGTGATGTAACCCTTGTATCAGAAGTTTTCACATGACTTGAGTACATTATAAGGACTTTTCACATTTCTGGCTCGTTTGCCTCCAGATAGAAGATCTTGGAACTTCATTATATATCAACCTTGGTATGCTGCTTACAATCACTTTGCAAGTTTAGTTTATAAGCCCAAGGAAGAAAAAGGTTTTTTTATATGTTAAAGACAAGCAGAGACTGAGGATAATATTGATGCTCACCAATAAGCAACCTGTCCCAGAAGCCTGTATGGCCTCAGTAATGTGCAGCCATGCACTAGACACCCACTCAGCTGAGTTCTATTTTTGTGAGTTCCTTAGCTCACTGTGCCTATTGCAGTCTGGTAGAGCTTTCAGGATGTGGTATCTGTTGTCACTTTTCATGAAGCTTTCTGCAGCTCTCAGCAAGTAGCCAAGCTAGCACTTTTTCTTAGAGGAAATTCCTTTTATCTGTAGCAATCCCATTTGGAGATTGGGAGTTTTGTCAGAGTTTTGTTGTCCCAATAGGAGACAGAAAATCTCCCTAAATACAGCTCAAACCTGATACCAGAACAGGATGATTCCACTCTAAAATCTCTCTCTTCTGCTACAATTTTCATAAGCCTCTGGCTTCACACAAAATAGTTCAGAACCCTGCCCCTCTCATCTCTGAGCCAATCTTTACCATACACACTGAGTTGGGAAAGACTAACTTCACAGTCTGATGTCCTCCTTAATCTTAGTGCCTTCTGAGGATAGCTCCAGTTTATGCTCTGCCTGTGTATATGTGTGTGACAATACAAAGGATACTTGGTTAGTTGTTGTCCTTCCTGCTTGAAGAGGACTAAAATGACATCACTATGTTGGGATCAAGGTACGCAGTCTGTCCAACTGTGGCTGATCAGAACAATACAAGCTCAAAAGGCTGTACCATAGGTCAGGCACAACTAGTCCAATATGAACATTTGGAGTAGCAATGTCTATAAATTGGTGCATCTCACATTTCTTTTGAGCTACTTTAAATATCTGGCAATTACTGGATGGCAATAGAAATGGATACTCTAAACTGTGTATGGTACCTTTGTAAAAAAAAAAAAATGGCCGTGTGTGGGAGTATAAAGTCCTTGCCAAAAAATGTAGAAAAGTAGAAATACTTAACATATCATTTATTGATCATGATACAATAATAAATATATTCAATAAAGGGTCCTTAAAGAAACTATTTCAAAGTCATTGGAGACTAAATAACAATTCTTTTCTAAATGGTGGAGCAAAGAAAAAATTATAGAAAAATTAAAAATATCATCAAAGAAAATGATGGTAATGAGATAACCTAGCAAAAATTTAAGGGAGGAAGCTAAAGCAGTTCTAAGGAGAAATTTGCATCTCTAACCGTTTTCTTTCATCAATAGAAGAAAGAGGAAATCAATGAATTGAACATATAATTAAAAAAACTCAAATGGCAAATTAAAAATCCCGAGCTAAATAACAAAATAGAAATTCTAAAAATTAAAGAAGAGATTAATTAAATGAAAGCAAAAAGCTAGAAGTTGATAAATAAAACTAGGAGCTCTTTTTTAATGAATAAAACAGCTATTCTGATTTTTAAAGTGAGAGAAGAAAATCAAATTGTTCATATACAAAATTAAAAAGAATTCTCAACAATGGAAGAGGAAATAAAAGAAATTATTAGAAAATATTTTAGGGGCAACTAAGTGGTGCAGTGGAAAGAGCAGCAGCCCTGGAGTCAGGAGGACCTGAGTTCAAATCCAACCTCAGACACATAACACTCACTAGCTGTGAGACTCTGTGCAAGTCACTTAACCCCAATTGCCTCATCAAAAAAATAAAATAAAAAATGTATATGTATGTATATATGTACATATACATATATATGTATTGCACAATTATATGCTTTCAAAAACTTTATAACTTAGGAGAAATAGATGAATACTTACAAAAATATAAACTACCCAGATTAAAAAAAATAGAGTATAAAAAAATAGACTATTTAAATAGCCCAGTATCATAAAAACAAGTTGACAAGCAATAAGCAAACTCCCAAAGAAAAGAACTCCAGGGCCAGATGGATTCACAAGTTAATTCTATCAAACATTCAAATAACAATTAATTCCAATACTACATAAACTATTTTCAATTATAACTAAAAGGCACCCTTCTAATCTCTTCTAGCATACAAATACAGTCTTGATAAATAAACCAGGAAGAGACAAAGCAGAGAAAGACAAATACAGAAAAATATCACTGATGAACATTGATGGAAAAAATTTTAAGTAAAATATTAGCAAGTAAGCCAAAACAACATAGTAGAAAGATTATATACTATGACTAGGTTGACTTCCTACCAGAAATTGAGAGTTGGTTCCACATAAGTGAGACTGTAAATACAACAAACCATATTAATATAAATAATAAAACCATATGATTATATCAATAGATGCTGAAAAGACTTTTTGACAAAATCCACTACTCAATTCTATTTTTAAAAAACCCTCTAGAAATCATAAGAATAAATAGACTTTTCCTTAAATAGTATTTATCTAAATCTAATAGCAAACAATAAATGTAACGGAGAAAAATTAGAGGGCTTTCCAATTAGATTAGAAGTAAATCAAAGATGTCCATTATTGCCACTACTATTTAGCATGATCCTAGAAATGCTAGCTATAGTAAAAAAGCAAGAAAAAAATTGAGTGAATTAGCGAAGGCAAAGAGAAAACAAATTTATTGTTTTTTTGTAAATTATGTAATAACCTACTTAAAGAACCCTAGAGAATCAACTAAAATTTTAGTTCAAACAATTAATAACTAGCAAAGTTACAAGACATAAGATAAATCCACATAAATCATCAGCATTCCTATAAATAACCACCAAATCCAAAAAACAGAGCTAGAAGAGGAATTCTATTCAAAGTAAATGTAAAAGCTATAGAATACTTAGGAGTGTGTCTTCCAGGATTCAACCAGAAAATATATGAATCTAACTATGAAGTATTCTCTGTAGAAATGCCGAGAGACCTAAATAATTAAAGAAGCCTTAATTTCTCCTGGGTAGAATGAACCAATATTATAAAAATGGCAATACTATCTAAGTTTATTTATCTATTCAGTATTATACAAAACTCCCAAAAGAATATTTTATAGAGGTAGAAAAATAATAATGAAATTCACATAGAGAAACAAAAAGTCAAGAATCTTAAAGGTAATAGTGGAAAAAAAAGTGGGAAGAAAGAGGGTGTCTTGGTACCAAATTTCAAACTATACAAAACTGTAATCATTAAAAATGATTTAGTATAGGGGCAGCTAGGTGGCATAGTGGATAGAGTTCTGGCCTTGGAGTCAGGAGGCCCTGAGTTCAAATCGAACCTCAGACACTTGACACTTACTAGCTGTGTGACCCTGGGCAATTCACTTAACCCCAACTGCCTCACCAAAAAAAAAAAAGAAGATTTAGTATTGATTAAAAAGAGAGAGATCAATTAGTGGGGCAGATTAGGTAAACAACCTACAGAAGCAAACAGACACACCAGCTTAACATATGATAAACCTAAAGACCACAGTTATTAGGAAAAGGACTCACTGTTAGGAAAACTGGAGTGTAGTCCGGCAGAAAATTAGTTTAGAGCAACACTTCATTTTATATACCAAGACAAGGTCCTAATGGATAAATGACTTAGATATTTTTTAAAGTAGTATCAAAAATTAAGAGGAGCAAGGTGAAATTATCTTTCTGATCTATGGATAGGAAATGAGTTCATTACTAAACACGTGATAGTGAGTATCACACAAGATAAAATGGACAGTTTTGATTATATAAAATCAAAGAAGTTTTGCAAAACAAGTCTAATATACTAAAATATTAGAAAGGAAACATAACTGAGGAAAATTCTCTGCCACAAATTTCTCTGAGAAAAGTATCATTTTTAAGATATATGTAAGAAACTGATTCAAACATGTAAAACTACAAGCCATTACACAATAAATAAATGATCAAAGGATATGAACTATCATTTTTCAAAGGAAGAAAATTCAAGCTATCCAAACAATTATATCAAAAAATGCTCTAAATATCTAACATTAGAGAAATATAAATTTAAGTAACTTTGAATGACAAGAAATAAAGGCAATAATTATAATAATTGTATATACTGATTAAAGACTGCTTATAACTATGAGTTGTATTAAAGAGAGAGTGACTAGAGGAAAATAACTTGGTAGGATAGCACTGTCAAATGAAAGGGTTTTTTTGTTGGTTTTTTTTTTTTAAGAATAGGAGAGGCTTCTTAAGTTGCAGGCATGAGGAAAAAGCCAATAAAACAAAGAGATATAAGATAAAGGTTGGGGATAATAATGGACTAGCCAGCTAGTTACAAGAGGAAAATGGAAAAGATAGAACCAAGGCACAAGTAAAGTTAATTTTTGAAATGAGGAGAGCTACATCAAATGACACTGAAGCAAAGGGTAGAGTAAACGTACTAATGAAGAAGAGGAGATGTATTGAAGAGTGTCATAGAAGAAAAGAGAGTGTTCTCATAATTGGATAACCTAGATTTTCTTTGCAAAGGCAAATTTTAAATGTTAGTTATATGATTTTAGGAATAGGTTAATTAACATAGTTGATCTTTCCTCTTTTGAACTCATAGCATTTATTAATATGCATTAGTTGTTTGGAATTTAATCACATATGTTGCCCTGTGATGCGTCTTGTGTTATTATTTTGCTTTGAACTTGTTTATACATCTTTTTGTTTTATGTCTAACAACATTATAAAATTGACTAGATTGTTGGTTCTTGAAGAAGGGCAATACCCCCAAAACTTCCAGCATGGTGCTTTGTAGAGTTGGGTTCCACAAATTTTTTTTTGAATTATTTAGTTATCTATTATTCTAGTTATCTAGAAAAATGAAAGATTTGCTATCTAGAAGAATGAAGACTGAGTCACAGGAACAAGGTTTTGTGGCATGAAGTATAATACATAATTTAATTTCAATGTTAAATTGAATGAATCTTTCTTTTTCAGAAGTCCTGCATGTCTGCTTAAGTTTTGTTCTGTTTTCTGATGAGTATCCTTGAAGGAATACTGAATTTGGAGTCAGACGATTTGGGTTCAAATACCTGGCTCTGCAGTGCCTACATATATACCTTTGGACAGGTCATTTAACCTCGGTGGGCATCAATTTCCTCATCCACAAGAGGAAGAAGTTAGATTAGATGATCCTGGAGGTTTCTTCCAGCTCAGATCACTGCTTGATCTAGGATCCTGCCTTTGAGCAGGCAAGAATGCAAACCAGTACAGACTTTGAAAATATACCGTATTTACTTAAAATTTTCCTTAAGTTCATTCTGTTGAAAGGTAATTCAAGATCTTTTTTTTTTCAAACTCTATATAATTTCTGGTAGTTTTCAACAGCAACAATTCTAAACATCTATAAGCTTAGTAAGAACAGCTGGAAAGTGTGAACTGTTTAATTAAAACCTGTTTGCTATTTTAAAAAAGTATATAACCTCTTTCACACTTCTTTCTTGGTTTTTATCAAGCCTTCTGTAGAAGTGCTTCTTAAAAGCAAACCCCCCAGAGGAAGGGGGAGTAGATAGAAGAGAGAGGAGACTGTAAAAAGAGGAGGGGGAGGATTATATGCTTGCTTGAAGTAGCTGCCTGGGCACTGTATAGTAATGTAGAACCTCAACAACAGCATATAAGAACACCCACCTCAATGTACTAGTAAAATATCTAGGAAAATAACACCTGAAGTTATGCCAGTAGACATACTATACATTTTAAAGGCTTCTAGAGGATATTGTTACCACCTTTCTTAAAGCAATATTTTCTAGCATTTCCTGTCAAGTGAATTCTTCCCTGGATCTCTCTCTACACACTGCACTTTGAATTTCTTCTCTTTTTCTCTTCAGTGTGCAAGCATTCTCAATGTATAAAGTCTCCTTGAAAGTAGGGAATTCAGAGAGTTAGAAAGAAGTAGGTGATTTAGTGGCCTACATAGACAGAGGTGGGCAGCTAGGTGGTGGCAGTGGATAGAGTTCTGGGCATGGAGCCAGAAAGAATCATCTTCCTGAGTTCAAATCTGGCCTCAGACACTTACTAGTTGTGTGACCTTGGGCAAGTCACTTAACCTTGTTTGCCTCAGTTTCCTCATATGTAAAATGAGTTGGAGAAGGAAATGGCAAACCACTCCAGTATCTTTCCCAAGAAAACTTTAAATGGGCCCACGAAGAGTCAGACACAATGGAAAATGACTGATACATATACATGAATAAACTGTAGCATATGAGTATCAGGGAATGGTATTAGAACATGAGAAATAACAAATAGGAAAGATCCAAAGCAATATGAGAAGATACATAAAAGGATGCAGAATGCAAAACAAAAAGAAAGAAACAAAGAAAACAATGTACACAATGGAGCTAAAGACAACAATAATAACAAGAAAATGTTTTTCTTGTCCAAACCTATGACCTCACTGGTTATTGCCTATAGGCAATTGCTCTTCATTATATAGTCTGAAAGAGTTTCTTGGGTTACTGAGAGGTTACATGATATGCCCAGCGTAACACAACCAGTGTATTTCAGACAAGAAATGAACCAGAGTGGTCATGACTCTGATGTCCTGCCCTCTATCCACTGTGCCCCCCCCCCAAAAAAAAGATTTTAAGAATTACAAAAATAAGGATGGTGTAGGTGATAAAGGCAGTATGCACATAGGATCATATATTTAGAACTGGAAAAGGCTTTAAAGATCATCAAAGTCTAAATCTTTACACAGGGAAACAGGACCAACATGTGAAGTGATTTATTCAAAGTTACACAGGTAGCAAGTGTCAGAGTCAGGATTTGAGTATCTTTTGGATTAGATTTAATAATAAGTAAATGCCAGAAATTCAGTCACAAATATAGCCACTTGCGATCTCTTGGTTTTTGTTTTACCATGTTCTTTTTTCTTATTTATGTATTAATGTAAATCTATAACACAATTAATATTCATGATTAATAAAGAATGAATATTAATATTCATATATTTCATATGTTATCTAATGTGTTGAGGAGAATATGTGTGCATATATTTGTGTGTGTGTATGTGTGTATACACCAATACAATACAAATACATGTTTATTCAAATGGATCTGTGTTCTCACTGATTTAGTTCCTTCCAAGGAGACAAATCACAACCAAGTCATACCTACCCATCTCGTGCAACTGTCATCCATGTCCTCCCCAAAGTTCACCAAGGACATCTACCCAGTGTGTTAAAGGTTTTCCTGGCCTTCTTATAGTCATCACAGGAGTACCAATGGCTGTCTCCACCTTGCTCTTGCCATGTGACCAGACCATGTTCTCTGTCATACAATTCTTTAATGACATTCTTTTCTCTTGTTCTTTGGAGCTCTTCATTAGGTTGTAGAGCAACCTGTGCACATCAATCATGTGCCTTTCCATTGTCCTCCATGTGATACTAATCTTTAGATCTTTGGAGGCAGTTGTGTTTCATGTCTTGCTACCATATAACAATGTTGACAAAATGTTTGTATTGAAAAGATGGGCTTTTGCTTTTATGAGAAGTTTGGGCTTAGTAAAAGAGTTTCCAAAAGGCAATCCAACCTACTCTTCTCTTTTTTATTTCAACTTTGGAACCAGCTCATTGTTCATCTGTGATGTCTGTCCCAGATAATAATACTAATAAACAAAACCCTATAGGGCATACATTCAAATGCACGTCAAAATCTAGACAATAATTCTTCATACCCTTGGTGTTTCCTATGAGGATGGACAGGCCAAATTCCTTTGAGTGATTACAAAAGTCTTTCATGAGGCTCTGCAGTGTTTTGGGCCTTGATTCAATCAGCACAATATCATCCCAAAGCCAAAGTATATGGAGGACCTCGACATTGACAGATAATCCTTCCTTGACCTGCACTCTATGTTCTATCTCTTCCACCATAGTGGTGAATCCTTTGGGGGAACATCTTGTGCTTTGTCTGATGTTTATTATTTAGATCGTTGAACAGGGTCATTTCTATTGTTCCAAGGTGCCAGTCAGGGGAATTAGTGTCCTAGAAGTCTTCCTATCCTGACCATGTTCCCTCTGACTTGAAAGGGAATTTTCCCACTTTGCTTTGCAATACGTGTCTCATGGTTGGTAGGAATCCAGCATGTTTCTTTCTGTTCTACAAGAAAGCCTCATGTCCTTTTAACGGAAGTAAGCTGCAGTTGCAATAGCTGCTACCTTCCACCTGAGACAGCTGTTTTTTAGAGAGAGGTGATAAATTGCTCTGGGATCCTTTTGGGTGAACAAGACGTTATGTAAATACCAGATGTTATTCATTTTGAAACAGTAATAAAAATTAGGCACAGGCTAACTCAAGATGTGGTTGGTTTGTCAAATAGCCTCAAACTATGTTTTAAATGCCTTGTTTAACAAAATCAAGACGCATTTTGCTGCAAGCATTTTCCTTTTAATTTTTAGGCTAATGTGCTTTTTAAAATTCATACTTTCTGATTGATTTATACTTTGCTCAATTCTTTTTTTTTCTGCTTTTACAGAGTTTTTCTGACATCTTAGAAGTTGAGTTCTTTTTTTACGGGTCTCTTAAAAAGACTTTTTTTTCTTCTAGTAACAAGAAGTTGCCTTGTAGTAGCCCTAACAGGCTTGAGTTGGTTTAAAACTCCAAACCTCAGAGATTTCTGTGTAGTGTGGCAAAATGAACCCTGCCAGTCTTAACTGAAATAAAAATTTGATGAAATGACGGCTAAGTGAAAGTCTGGCAGCACGCTTAGAGAAGGAAACCTGACTGGCAAGTCAGCAAACCAGGAGTCTATTTGTGGTCCTCTCTTGGACTACTCTTAGATTCCTAAGTTAGCCAAGTACTGAATGGTGCTATGCTAAGTCAGGCACAAAAATATTTTTCTTTTCCCTGCCTCACATGGCAGACATTGGTATTAAATTGATGGTTCTTTAGAGAGAAAAAAAAGCGACTACCTAAAAAATTACTGCTGTGCAGTATTGTTACTGCATTAATGCACTTTCAATATGAAAGCTCACCAAAGGTGATACCACATACCCCTCATTTATACCATATGGGCAAAGCTAACCAAGTATCTTTGCTACTTCAAGCTAAATTTTAAACATCATATCTAAACATGGGCATTAATAGACTACCCTGAAAGAACAGTTAGCTCTCTGTTATACTATTCCTCTAGACCTCAGGCTCTTAACATAGAACATGTGAAGTTTTTTTTTTAATATTTTGATAATTGTGTTTCAACAAGATTGTTTTCCTTTGTAATCCTATGTGTTTTATTTCATGCATTTAAAAACATTTTTTGACAATGGGTGCATAGACTTCTTCAGACAAGCAAAGGTGTCCATGGCACAAAAATATTAAATTATAGGGCCCTAAGTCACATACTATGTCTAAATATGATAAGTATGACAAAAAAATATTATGCAACATTTGCTCATAACTTAGCTCTTAAATTGTTTGAGAAAGGAAGAAATGTCATAGAGTAGAAACAGCACTGGCTCTTAGTTCAGAGGACCAGCTAAGGTGACATAGTGGATAGAGGGGACTGGGCTTAGGAAGCCCCAGGAAGAACAGTTGCCTCCAATCTTCCCCTTCCAGCCCAGTCCCTGAAGCTGTCATTCAGGGAAGCAATGTTTGTGGGAAAGAGACCTGGCAATGCTGCACACCCCTAACATCCCCTACCCTCTGCCCTTCAGCAGCCATAGCTACTGAAAATCAGAAAAAGAAATTTCTCATCACCAAAGTTCTTGGCATTGTCACGTGCTTAAGCATCAGAAACAGAGATGTCTATATCAGTGGAAAGAACACTAAAGATTTGTTACCATCTGCTTTGCCACTGCCCCCTGAGGAACTGAGGGCTGTCACACGTGACTTGATGTTCCAACCTCCATTATGTGTTGTGTCCACCCCCACACCTCTGAATGTGAGCTCCATGAGACCAAGAACTGTCCTGCATTTTTTTTTGCACAGTGCTTTGCAGAAGGTCAACACTTAATATTAACACATTTTATTCATTCATCATTTGCTTACGACTTGAGTTCAAATTCTGCCTCTAGACACTTACTGGTTGTGTGAATCTAGGCAAGTCACAGGTTCTTCTGTCTGCCTTAGTTTCTTTATCTATGAAATAAGGATAACAATAGTACCTACTTCCTAGGATTGGAGGATAAAATGACCTTTTTACAAAGCTTAAACTGCTAAGTAAAAGTTATCTGCCATTATTATTTCGGGGCAGCTAGGTGGCACAGTAGATGGAGCACTGGGTCCCGAAGTCAGAAAGACCTGAGTGCAAATCCAGCCTCAGATACTTACTAGCTGTATGACCCTGGGCAAGTCACCTTACTGTTTGCCTCAGTTTTCTCATCTGTAAAATAAACTGGAGAAAGAAATGGAAAAACTGCTCCACTATCTTTGTCAAGAAAATCCCAAATAGGTTCATGAAGAGTTGGACATGACTGAACAAAATGAACAACAATTATTATTTCAGGACACATTGCAGCTCTAGTCAAAGCATACGTCTATCATTTCTTACCTTCTTGACCTTCAACAAATCACCTAACTTCTCCATTCCTCAGTTTTATCATTTATATAATGAGGGGATTGACTTAGATGGCCTCTGAAGTTCCTTCTAGATCTATGATCCTGGATTGTGTTGTATCCCTTCCCACACTCATACTTTCTCTAGTATAAAAAACACAGGAGGTCATAACTGAGATGTGCATTCTCCCAATTAGAATACCAGGGCTCCAGGGCAGGGTGGGAACACTGTGTCAATTGGCTTTGCTTGTGCCTTTGAGTTTGTTCAATAATAATGGGATTCAGTGACAGGGATGGGAGTTGTAAACTTTCCCCACATTTTTGAATTCTGGAATAATATTATTCAAATCGATAATAACATTGATACGGGAAAGAGTATGTCAGTCAACTACCAAATACATTCTTCTCTGGACACTCCTCTACAAGTGTGGTCTCTGTTAGAATTGTAAGCTCTTTGTGGGCAGGACTTGCCACACTTTAATATTTGTATTCTCAGTGTTTGACACCATAGTGCTTCTAAATTCATTCATTAATTATATTGAGAAATGACTGATTTTTTTTTTAAAAAGAGCATTCTTAAAACTTTAAAAATGAGTAAATAGAATTTGGGTAAAACTTCAGAAGGAGACAATTCTTTACCTCATTATATTATACCATTATACATTTTATGCTATGTAAAATCTATTCAAATAATAACAATATGTAGAACTATAATAACTGTTATGTTAGCTTCCTCAGAGAACTAAGAAAATTGTTTTGGTCTCCATTACCACCTTGCTTTTCCATCTGGGGTGATTTCCTTAGTTTAATAACTAGGAAGGAAATCTGTTAAATTTCACTAGGGAATATCACCTTGGAGATCAATTTTCCTGATATAATAGTTATTCTTTTTGAGAGCACATTTGAAAATAGAAAGTTTTAAGGAAATAGATATGAAATGTTTCCTTTTCAGAAATGCAATTTAACTTGACATATGACAGAAAACTAACATATATATACACATATGTACATGTTAAATATACAGTACATATATCAGCATATAGGTAAAGCCATATGTGTGATTATTTACATATGCATAAACACACACACATATCTCACCCATCCCCAGGACCTACAAAAAGTCAGTTTCATGAACTTGAGATCTATTTCATTTTAAAGAGTTAGACTTAAGAGTTGGAGTACATGGAATAGAAGTTTCTATACATGGGCAGAAAGGATGTTGAGTAGACTTATTTCCTCCTATTCATTACTTAATGCTTATTTACATTTGTTTTGCAGACTAGGATGTGTTTTGGTTTTTTTCAAGTTTATATTCTATAAGAGAAAATAAGAAAAGGACTGTTGGCATCATGAATACAGAATTGGCTTTAGTTCAGGAAGACCTGGCTTCAAATTTTGCTTCTAATACATGCTGGATGTGTGACCCTGGGCAAGTCTGTTGTAGGCTCTGTTCTCAAGCCAGTGCCCTCTTAAGTTCGAGTTTAATATTGGGACAAAATATGGCAGCCACGAGTCACTGAACATTTGAACATTGGAGGAGGTTTATTTTACCCTTACAGAGAAAGGGTATGTGACAAGAATACAGTGGCAGTTAGCTTCTCTGGATGTGGCCCCCTGGTCTCCTGGAAATGCATCTGTTGATCAGTCATTAGGTAATCATTAGGGTACATTAACTCACATGGTGTCAGGCACCCAACAACTCTGAGAGGCCCCAAGTCCACCAGTCTCGGGCCTTTTAATTGGCCCCAGGGCAGGAAGCTGCATCAGAGAATGAAGCCAATGTGAGGTCAATGAGGTGGGGAGGTGGAGGGGTAGAGGGGAGTGGTAAGAGGAAGGTGAAAGGTTCATCAAGACTGCTGCTAGGGAAGCCCAGGCACAAAGAAGGTTGGGGGGGTGGGTGGTGGAAAGGATGGGAGGAGGGGTAGAGAAAGCTGTGTCAGGACAGGGGAATTCCATCGGGAAACTAGTTGGGAGAAAGACAGAGACAGACAGACAAACAGAAAAAGAATGGAACAGAGACACAGCTAAGGGAAGAAAGAAATATTCCTCTGGCTAGTGAAAAGATAGTAATTAACAGGAAGATGTTAACTAAAAGCCCAGTCTTAATGAAGAGAAAGTGAGACAAATTGGAAGGAAAATGCTATTTGTGTAATAACCAATGTTTTTAAAAAATATTTTCCTATTTGCTTTTCCAGTTTTTCAAATCTCCTCTACAGCTTTTTTTCTTCAAAGTGTAAAACAAAACTCATAAGAACCAATGTGTCTAGTTCTGTTTTACCTATAGGAATATCAGTAAACACAACCTTTTGACTCTTCTATATTAAATGACTGAATCCCATTCACTTCCATAATATTTGTTAGGTTACATGTTACCAACAGAGCAGACCCTAGCTATTACTAAGAAGCAGCCACGGTGCTATAAATAATTCTCAAAACATGTTATTCAGCAGGGCCCTTTTTTATTGATGTTTGTATTACTTACAATTTAATTTTCTTATGTTTCCTCCTAAAAAGTTAAAATGCTTCTACATGACTATTACTAAACCCATAAAACCACTGATTTACAGAGTCATAAAAAAGGGATTTATGATACATTTCCTGTTCTAGCTCAGGTCTTGTTATAACTCCCACAGGTAGAGAAAATACAGGAGACTCTTAACTTGCTTTAATAATTACTTGTGCTTGAATCTGCCCAACTTAGGAGTGAATGGGAAAAGGTTTTTACAAAACCATTCAGGCTTGAAAAATTGTCGTGCTTTTTTCGTTAGACTGTTTGCTTTTAACTATCTTGTGTCCTACAATTGTTTGAGCATCTCAAGTTGATAATATTAAAGGTGATATTCAATCACTTGGTCTTTTCATTTCTTTTTAGGTTTCTCTTTAGAAGAGAAAATAAACCATCCTATTCATTAAAAAAAAATTGATGTCTTTTTTTATATCACCATAACTTTCCCCCATTATCTCTCTCCCTCATTCTCTCCCTCCCAGAGATCCATCTGTTATAACAAATAATATTTCTTGAAATCTAAAAATAAAAATAAGAGAAAAAATCAGCATAACTGATCAATACATTGAAAAAGTCTGAAAATATATGCAATGTACTACACTTGTAGACCTCTAACCTCTGCAAAGGGGTGCAATGGGGCTATCTTCAGATGTTTTTTCTTTACAACCATGCTTATTCTTTATAATTGTGCAACATTTACTTTTGACTGTTGAGGGTAGTTCTTTCCATTTACAGGGTTGTAGTTATGTATGTTTTTTTCTTGGCCCTGCTTACCTCACTCTGCATCAGATTGTGTAAGCCTTTCCATGCCTCTCTGTATTTATCACATGCATCATTTCTTACAGCACAGTAATATTCCATTACATGCATATGCCACAATTTGTTTAGCCATTTCCCAATCAAATGACATCTACTTTACTTACAATTCTTTGCTGTCACAAAAAGTGTTGCTATAAATATTTTAGTGCATACAGGGTCTTTCTTCTTATTAATGACCTTGGTGTATAAATATCCATAACCTTTAACTCAAAGATAATGGAATCTTTGAATTAAAGGTTATGGACATTTTAGTAACTTTATTTGCATAATTCTAAATTGATTTTCAGAATGGTTAGACTGCTCTACTAACAATGTACTAGTATGCCTATTTTCTCACAACTCCCTCCAATATTGACTTGTCTGATCTTCTGTCATCTTTTTGCCAATTTACAGAATGTAAGGTGAAACTTAAGGGTTATTTTTTATTTTTTTTATTTATTTATTTTTTTAGTTTTTAGGCAATTGGGGTTAAGTGACTTGCCCAGGGTCACACAGCTAGTAAGTATGAAGTGTTTGGTCTGAGGCCGGATTTGAACTCAGGTCCTCCTGACTCCAAGGCTAGAGCTCTATCCATTGTGCCACCTAGCTGCTTCCTTAAGGGTTATTTTGATGTGTGTTTCCTTTATTATTAGTGACCTGGAGCATTCTTTCATGTGGTTTTTAATAATTTGTAATTCTTTTTTTTTTTGTAAGGTGAGCAGGGTTAAGTGACTTGCCCAGGGTCTGTGTAAGTGTTAAGTGTCTGAGGCTGGATTTGAACTCAGGTCACTCTATTCACTGTGCCACCTAGCTGCCCCCTAATAGTGTGTAATTCTTTTGGGAACTGTTCATTCATCTCTTTTGACCACTTATCTATTGGGTAATGGCTTTTAGTAAACATATGTGTGTTTATGTGTGTGTATGTACATATATGTATATGTATGTGTTTGTGTATAATTATTAAGTGCCCACTATGTGCTAGGCACTGTACTAAGTGCTGCAGATACAGAAAGAGACAAAAGACAGTGTCTGTCCTCAAGGAATTTACAGTCTAATGGGGGAGACAACATGTAAACCAATATATACAAAATGAGCTACATAGAGAAAAAATAAAACATAATTAACAAAGGGAAGGCACTAAAATTAAGAGGGGTTAGGAAAAGATTCCAGTAGAAAGTGGGGTTTTAGTTGGGACTTGAAGCCAGGGAGGTCAGTAGTAGGGGCAGAAGAAGGAGAGCATTCCAGGGAGAGGGAACAGTCTGAGAGAATGACCTGAGCCAAGAGGTAGTGTCCTGTTCATGGGACAGCCAGGACGCCAGTGTCATTGAATGAAAGAGTATGTGGCAGGCAGTAAAGGGTAAAAAGAGATATTCTAGAATTTTTTTTCATTTTTCCAAAAGAATTTCATCATTTTATGAAATTCTATAAAGTAATTGGTATATCATTAAAACAGTAAATTAATTTGGGGAATATTATAATTTTTATTATAGTGGCACATCCCAGCCATAATCATTGAATATTCCTTCAGTTTTGTAAGTTGTTCTTTGTTTCTTTAAGGAGCACTTTACAATTGAATCTATATAAGTCTTCTGTGTGCTTCAAGAGATTAATCTCCAGATTTTTAATGTATTTTATAGTTATTTAGGATGGGATTTCCCTTTCTATTATTGCCCCTTGTGTTTTATTTATAAATTATTATTATATAGAAATCCTGTTGATTTTTGAACACTTATTTTGTAGCTTGCAAATTTGCTGAAACTAATGATTGCCTGAATTAGCATTTTTGCTAATCCTTATACTTTTAATTTACTTCTCTTTTTTTGTTGTTATTGCTAGCATTCCCAGAACTTTACCAAAAAATAATAGGGAAGGTGGGCATCCTTGCTTTACTCCTATTTTATTTGGCAAAGTTATAGTGTATTCCAACTGCATGAGATACATGCTTTTACTTTTAGATAGATACTTTTTATTATATTAAAAAAAGGTCCCACTATACCTATACTTTGTAGGGTTTTTAGTATAAATAAATGCTGTACTGTGTCAAAGCTTGTAGAGGATAAGTCTCTTGTGCTTTCTCAGTCATCAGTTGAGTGAAGTAAGGTTGTGTGCTTGCTCCCATGCTTTTTAGCATGATGTTTTTAGTAATATCAGATGCCTTCAATGAGGATGAACAGGACATCAAAGTCAGCTACAGCACTGACAGTAAATTATTTAACTTGAAAAGGCTACAAGCCAAGACTAAAGTGGAGGAAGAGTTGGTACATGATTTTTTGTTTGCAGATGATTATGCACTCAATGCAGCCTCTGAAGCCAAGATATAACAAAGTATGGATCAGTTTTCTACTGCTTGTGCTAATTTTGGCCCAACAATTAATACCAAGAAAATACAGGTGCTCCAATAGGTAGCACCACACCCTCCATACATGGAACCATCAGTTACAGTAAATTGAGAAGTCTTAAATATGTGGATACTGTGAATAAGTTCACTTACCTTGGCAGTATATTTTCCAGAGATATACATTGATAATGAGGCTGATGCATACATTGCCAGTGCTAGCTCACTATTTGGGAGGCTCCAAAGAGAAGTGTGGGAGAGAAAAGGTATTAGGCTGCCTACCAAACTGAAGGTCTACAGAGCCATTGTACTGACCTCATTGTTGTATGCATGGGAAACCTGGACAGTATACCAGCACCATGCCAGGAAACTGAGTCGCTTCCATTTGAATTGTCTTGGGAAGATTCTAAAGATCACCTGGCAGGATAACGTACCAGACAGTGAGGTCCATTTTTGAGCTAAACTGTCAAGCATTCAATCTCTATTACAGAGAGCACAACTCTGATAGGCTGGTCACATTGTTCAAATGCCAAATGTAGGTTTGCCTAAAAGACTATTATACAGAGAACTCACACTAAAAAAGGCTCTTACATAATGGTCAGGAGAAGAGATACAAGGACCCTTAAAAGTCTCTCTGAAGAATTTTGGAATTGATTGTGTGACACAGGAGACTGGTAAAGGATGTGCAGCAGGGCATACCTCCATCAAAGAAGGTGCTGTGCTCTATGAGCAAAGTAGAATTGAAGTAGCTCAAAAGAAATTTGAGATGCGCAAATTTAGAGAATCTACCCCAAATATGCACATGGTCTATTTGTGCCCAACCTGTGGTAGAGCATTCCAAACTTCTCATCAGCCACAATCAGCCACTGTAATTTGACTCTAACGTAGTGATGTCATTTTGGTCCTCTTCGAGAACAAATGAAAACAAGCAACCAACAGCATCAAAGATTTTTTTCAGCATCTACTGAAATAATCATATCATTTTGGATGTTTTTATTTTTAATTCAACTTTGTTGACTATTTTCCTAATGTTGAACCATTCCTGAATCCCTGATATGAATCCAGCTTGGTCATAATGATTTTGTTTTTGTTTTTGTTTTTTTGAATGAATCACAGCAGTCTATTTGACAGGATTTTATTTTTAAAATGTTAATCAATATTCATTAAGTTTACTAATCTATAGTTTTCTTTCTGTTTTTCTCTTTACCTGGTTAGATATTAGGACTACATTTATCTAACAAAAGGAATATAGTAGAGTCTTACTCAGTTTTTGAAAATAATTTGTGCAGTATTAGTACTAATTGCTCTTTAAAAGTTTGATAGAGGGCGGAGCCAAGATAGCAAAGGGAAAGCAGTGACTGTCTTGAGCTCTCTCGCAAAGCCCTCCAAATACCTAAAAAAATGGCTCTAAACAAATTCTAAAGCAGCAGAACCCACAAAAAGACAGAGTGAAACAAATTTCCAGCCCAAGACAGCCTGGATGGTTGATCAGAAAGGTATATCGCGCCGGGTGTGGAGAAGAGCACAGTGCAAGTGGGTGCACAGGCTGCAGCGAACCTGGAGCAGGCCTCAGAGGACTGAATCGTGGGCAGCTGTGGTGGTTTCCAGGCTTCTCAACCCCTGAACGCCAAAGACAGCTTAGAAGGTCAGTGGGAAAAGTCTGTGACTGTGGTGAGAGAAGGAGCTAGGTCTTAGCCACAAGTCTTGAGCACGGCCTGGGGCTGCAGCTTTTTCTTGAGTTTCTGGCCACAGACTGAGGGGGAATCGAGTGGCTGATCAGATGGGGATTGCAGGGTTCTCTTTGCCAGTGCTGAGGCAGGAATCTCTTGCTTTACCAGTGCTTGGATCTGGGTCACAGTTCTGAGGGGCGGTCCTGGGGTGAGAAGGAATGCTGGTGTAGTGGAGCTTGTTGTGGAGGTGGAGAGGAAACACCTTGCCCCTTATCATAACACCTTGGAAGAACTGACACTTTTCAGGTCCCTAGAAGTACCTCTGAAAATAGCTGTACAGACCCCCGAAGCTTGGGACAGTACATTCTCCACATTGGAAACAGATTTTTACCTTAACAAAGAGTTTAAAACTCAAGTAATTGGCTGGGATCATGAGTAAGCAGTGCAAAAAGAGTCAAACTATATTATCTTACTTTGGTGACAAAGAAGATCAAAACATACAACCAGAAGAAGATAATGAAGCCAAAGTTCCTACATCCAAAGCCTCCAAGAAAAATATGAATCAGTCCCAGGCCTTGGAAGAGCTCAAAAGGGATTTTGAGAAGCAAGTAAGAGAAGTAGAGGAAAAACTCAGAGTGATGCAAGAAAATCATGAAAAACAAGTCAACAGCTTGCTAAAGGAGACCCAAAAAAAAATACTGAAGAAAATAACATCTTAAAAAATAGCCTAACCCAAATGGCAAAAGAGGTCCAAAAAGCCAATGAAGAGAAGAATGCCCTAAGGAGCAAAATTGGACAAATGGAAAAGGAAATCAAAAAGATTACTGAAGAAAATACTTCCTTAAAAATTAGAATAGAGCAATTGGAAGCTAGTAACTTTATGAGAAATCAAGATACTGTAAAACAAATACAAAAGAATGAAAAATTAGAAAACAATGTGAAATATCTCATTGGAAAAACAACTGACCTGGAAAATAGGTCCAGGAGAGAGAATTTAAAAATTATTGGACTATCTGAAAGCCATGATCAAAAAAAGAGCCTAGACATCATCTTTCAAGAAATCATCAAGGAAAACTGCCCTGATATTTTAGAACCAGATGGCAAAATAGAAATTTAAAGAATCTACTGATCTCCTCCTGAAAGAGATCCCCAAAGGAAAACTCCTAGGAATATTATAGCCAAATTCCAGAGTTCCCAGGTCAAGAAGAAAATATTACAAGCAGCCAGAAAGAAACAATTCAAGTATTGTGGAAACACAATCAGGATAACACAAGATTTAGCTGCTTCTACATTAAGGGAGCACAGGGCATGGAATATAATATTCCAGAGAGCAAAGGAGATAGCATTACAACCAAGAATCACCTACCCAGCAAAGCTGAGTATAATCCTGCAGGGGAAAAAATGGTCATTCAATGAAAGAGAGGACTTTCAAGCATTCTTGATGAAAAGACCAGAGTTGAATAGAAAATTTGATTTTCCAATACAAGACTCACGTGGAACATGAAGAGGTAAGCAGGAAAGAGAAAATCATAAGAGACTTATTAAGGTTGAAATGTTTACATCCCTGCATGGAAAGATGCTATTTGTAACTCATGAGACCTTTGTCAGTATTAGGGTAGTTGGAGGGAAAAAATTATATGTACGTATATATAGATATAGATAGATAGAGGGCACAGGGTGAGTTGAAAATGAAGGGGTCATATCTGGAGAATAAAATTAAGGGGTGAGAGAGGATTATACTAGGAGAAGGAGAAAGGGAGAGGTAGAATGGGGTAAATTATCCCACAAAAAAAAAAACAGAAAAGAAAAGGCTCTTACAGTGGAGGGGAAATGGGGGAAGGTGAGAGGGAATGAGTGAATCTTATTCTCATAGGATTTGCCTTAAGGAGGGAATAACATACACACTAAATTGGGTGTGGAAATCTGTCTTACCCTACAGGAAAATAGGGTGGGAAGGGGACAAGAGAGTAGGGGAATGATAGAGAGGAGGGCAGATTGGGAAAGGGAGTAATCAGAAGCAAATACTTCTGAGGAGGAACAGGGTCAAAAGAAAGAATAGAATAAATGGAGGGCGCAGGATAGGATTAAGGGAAATAGAGTTAGTTTTTCACAGCATGTCTACTATGGAAGTGTTTTCATAACTGCACATATATAACCTATATTTAGTTGCTTGCCTTATCAATGAGGGTGGGTGGGGAGGGAGGAAGGGAGAAAATTTGGAACCCAAAGTTTTAAAAACACATTTAAAAAAATGTTTTCACATGCAACTGGGAAATAAGAAATACAGGAAATGGGGTACAGAAATCCATCCTGCCCTACAGGAAAATTGAAGGGGAAGGGGACAAGAGAAGGTGGGGGGAGAGATAGAAGGGAAGGCAGACTAGGGGAAGGGGTATTTAGAATGCATGCCATCTTGGGATGGGGGGAGAGGCGAGATGGGGTAAAAATTCAGAACTCAAAATCTTGTAGAAGTAAATATTGAAAACAAAAAAATAAATAAAAATTACCATAAAAAATATTTGATAGAATTCTCTTATGAATCCATAAGGACCAGGAATTTTCTTTTCCTTTGGTGATTCCTTTAGGTATTTTTATTTCCTTTTCTGAGATTGGATTATTTAAGATTTTTATTTGGTTTTCAGTTGGTTTGGATATTTTATATTTATGAAGTGTTTCTTTTTGTGTTCTCAGTTTTGTTAGCAAATACCTCTGCATGATAGGTTTTGATAATTATTTTTATGGTTTCTGATTTTGTTGTAATTTCAGCTTGTTTGCTATTTTGTTGCCCTCTTTTAATTAGATTGGCTAAAGGTTTATTAATTTTACTAGTATTTTCAAAGTACCAGTTTTTAATTTTATTTATCATTTCTACAATCCTTTCTACTTCCAGTTTGTCTATGCTTCCTCTAATTTTTAGTATCTCTCCTTTTGTGCTTATTTTAGATTTGTCTATATTTTGCCTTTCTAGTTTTTAAAAAATGCATGTTCATCTCATCAATCTTCTCTTTTTTTGTTTTATTAATATATCTTTGTTAAGATACGTTTTTTTTTATCCCTGAGGACTGCTTTAGTTGTATTCCAGAAATATTTGTATGTTAGGTCATCATCTTTCACATAATTATCAATTGTTTATGTGATTTATTCTTTGAACCCCTCATTATTTCAGATTTCATTGTTAAGTCTCCATTTTGGTTTGTGTCTTTTGTTTGTGCTGAGTTGATTATTCTTTTTGTTGTGTTATGGTCAATAAAGTATGTGTTTATTATTTTTGTGTTTTTACATTTGTTTGCAATATCTCTGTATCCTAAAACATGGTCAATTTTTGTAGAAAGCTTAATGTACTGCTGAGAAATACAGATACTCTTTTGCAGTCCTGCTTAGAAGATGCCATTATGTCTTTAATTCTAATTTCCCCAGCAATTTGATTCTATATTTTTCCTTTTGATTATCTTCTTGCTTGAATTATCCAAAATTATGAAAGAGATACAGAAATCTTCTGTCCCTATGCTAGTGTTCTTATAATTTAGTTAATTTTTCCTTTATGAATTTAGATATTAAGACATTTGGAGTATATAAAGTTAATATTTATATTGGTTTTTTGACTAGGGTTCTTTTCAGCATAACCTGGATTTCTGGTTTATCCCTTTTTATACTCTTAATTTTTGTTGTACTTTGTCTGATAGCATGATTACAACTTCTGCTTTTTTGTATTCACCTGATGTATAGTAAATTTTGTTCCAACCCCTCATTTTCTATTCTGTGTATGTCTTTGTTTTTAAAATATTTCTTGTAAGCAACAAATTGTAGTTTTGTTTTCTTATCCAGTTTTTCACTCCTTTTTGTTTTTATTGGATTGTTTAATCCATTCACATTTAAAGTTATGAGAATTAGGTTTATATTTTCTCCCCTTTCTCTCTAATGCTGTTCTCTCCCCCACCCCTTTTCCTCTGTAAACACAGTGCTTTGTCTCTAAAATTAATCTACTTTAAGGCAATCAGCTCTTTCCTTCTCACCCTCAACCTCCTCCCCTTTGTTACTCCTTTCTCTAGTTTTGGAGTTATATTTAACTTATTAGTTCCTTTTCCTTTCTTCCTTTTATCTAGTTATTTTAATTGTTCCCTCAAAGCCATCTCAGGTTCCTTCCACACTGGGCAATTCATGTTTCATAAGCTTGAGTCTCTGCCACAAGTGGTTTCTGGGGAGGGGGAAAAACTAGCCCTACCTGGATGCTGGCTGCTTTCTCTCAGTTTTAGTGGAATATCATACAGCAAAGCACATGTCCTGCTGCAGTTCCTCTTTTGCCTTAGTTCTCTTGCTGGACTCTGTTGCAACACAAGATCTCTTCTACACTGCTCATCTAGCCAAGACAAACTTTTGCCATTTGGTTTTCAGCAGCATTGTGGGTGAGGGAAGTGTAGAAAGCTGATTTCTGTCACAAGCTTATGGGTTTGCTTGTATAATCCTACTGAAGGTGGGCAATTAACTGTGGAAGAAGCTGCAATTACTTTATCTTTTGTGCAAATTCCTATTTTGGAGAAGTTTCCAAGGTCATAAGGATCAGAGAAAATGCCTAGTCTTCCAATTTGGGAGTCATGTGACACAGAAGCCCACCCTGTTCACTTTTATATCTGATCTTCAACCGTTGATATTCAAATTAGATTATGAAGAGTCTGTCTTTTATGTTCTTTCATAGTTATGTATGGCCTGGTCCTCAAAACAAACAAAAAGCAGTGAGTATAAGAGACTTTTTTCTAAGCATGCTCAATTTCAAATTACAAATGTATTTGTCTCCCTTTTGGAAGGTGAATATACTATTCATATTTTCTAAAATCTTGTTCTTGCTTCTCTTCCAGATATAGAATTCTATTTCAAAGAGAAAATAAGAGTAGAAAAGGTCAAAAAGCAAAAAAACATTTATTAAGCACTATGTGCCAGGCACTATGCTAAGAGTAGGGATATAAATAGAAGTGAAAAAGAAAGCAGGCTCTGACCTAAGAAACTTTCATTCTGATGGGGGTAGGGGAAGGGGGAGTAGATAACATCTGGCACTTAGTGCAGTACCTGGCATATACCAAGTGCTTAATAAATGAGTATTCACTGACTGGATGAAATCAGTGAATTTCACACATAACTGTTCAAATATTCAAATGGATCTATAATCTCATCAGTTTAAGTGTTCCCTCCAAATACTGGCAAACCCATTCATGCTTGCCTGTCCCGGACAAGTTTTATTCTTGTCTTCCCAATAATTTATCCCAGAAGGTCATAAACTTCAGCAATGTGCCAGAAGTCTTTCTCAATTTCTCTTGACATTAACACAGTGTAACTTGCACCTCAAAGCCCACTTTCATTGGAGTCTCCTCATTGGAGAAGATTTATAATTCAATGTTTCATGCCTGAATGGGAGAGGGGGAGGGTGGAGTTGGCTAGAGCTTGGGAGAGAAGATATCCTGGTCTTCTGGCTTCTAGCTTCAAGAAAGGTGTGGCTTCAGACTCTTTTCATGTTCTGAAAGGGAAAGAAAGACCCTAGGAAAAAAACAACCAGATTGAGATGCTGACTACTCTTCATGTCAGTTTCTTCCCAAGATCTTTCTTTACTTCAGAGACATGAAAAGAGTCTGGAGCCACACCTTCCTTATCAAAACTGGAAGCCAGAAGAACAGTATATTTCTTCTCTCCCAAGCTCTAGCCAACTTCACCTCCTATTGCAGACATGGAGCAACAAATAATCAAACTCCCCCAGTGAGGAGAATCTCATGGATGTGGGCTGGGCTTTAAGGTGCAAGTTATATTGTATTTTTTAGTAGCATCACTTTAGATCTTTTACAAGTTTTGGCTTACATGCTTCTCTACCCCATCCTGTCTAGGTACTCTTATCCATGATTTGCTTAGCCAAGCTGCTTTAGAAGAACATCCAAACTGTTAAGTGCCACGCTTGACCACCCAAAGGCCTTGCTGTCTGGTAATGGAATAACCAGATAGCTCTTCTTTCTAGTTGCAACAAAGTCCTGACCTTTCATTCTATAACAGAGAGGCAAAAGGCTCAATGAATAACAACTTAAGAGATGGCCTGGGTTCAGAACATGTGGGCTCCAGGGTCAGATTTCAACCGAGTGTCTGCAGTTGGAGTCTGGTTATGTTAGCACATAATTTGCTTAAACACTTCTTTGAGATCCTAGAAAGGGGAAATTGGGAATTCTGAGGATGGAAGTCATTTAGCAAATGTTTAAACATTTGTTGAAGAAATGACTGGCAAGAAGAAAGGCTCTTATGATTGCTATTTGAGGAAGGCTTTATGAAAGCAATGTAATCAAGAAATTTTTCAAGAATGAACAATGTCTAGAAAAATGTAGGAGAGTAATGTTATTTTAAATGACAGAAAAATGGGTTTGCCTTGGTAAATGATAATGACCTAATGAAAGGACCATAGATAGAAAAGAATACTAAATGCATGAGGGGTCCCAGTTGGTAAGGGATAACTGCAGGATTGCGCTATCCCAAAGATAGTCTTATGTTCTGTGTACTTTTCCAAAAGGAGAAGAAAACTGACCACCCTTTAAAACTCCAGTTTGATTTGCCAGAGTTGTCCAAACTTGATGGATCCAGAGAAAAAATGTGTGTGGATAGCTAAATATTTCACTTATTTACAAAATGGAATTAAAGAACATACACTATTTTCAAATAATATACACATTTAAGTAATGGATGTCACCTAAATTCATAGCAGTAGAAATTTAGACTTGGAAGGGCCCTTAGAGGTCATCTGGTTCAACCCCATCATTTTGTAGTCAAGAAAACTGAGGCCCTAGAGAGTTTAAATGACTTGTCTAAGGTCACATAGATTCTAATAATTTCAGCACCAGAGGCAAGAAATTTTACTTCTCATTTTAGTTTTGACTAGATCGAAAAGTTGCCCTTGAAAATTGAAATACAATAATAAAATAATAGGATCACAGATTTAGAGTTGGAAGAGACTTCTGAGGCCACATCCAAACCCCTCATTTTATAGAAAAGGAAGTGAGGCATTGAGTGGTTAAGTGACTTTGTCAGGATTACACAGCTAGTTAATCTCTGAGTCAGAATTCAAATTTATGTATTCTTGACTCTAAATCCAACTCTCTACTATGCCTGTAGTGCTTTATAATTTATAAAATACCTTCTTTCCAATAACCCTCTAAGGTAGACAGAGCAAATTTTATTATTCTCATTTTATGGATGAGGAAATAAAGGTTCAGAGAGATTATCTAAGTTACTCACCACTGTACAGCTAGAAAATATCAGGATTTAAACCTGTGACTTCGAGTTTCAAGGCCAGTGCCCATTTTTGCTCTACCTCATAATGCTTTAAAAGCACTTTCATACACGTGCTATCATTTGATCCTGACAAGTTACGCTGTTAATTTTTGTTGTTGTTCAGTCATTTCAGTCGTGTCTGATTCTTTGTGACCCCATTTGAGGTTTTCTTGGCAAAGATACTGAAGCGGTTTGCAATTTCCTTCTCCAGATCATTTTACAGATGAGGAACTAAGGCAAACAGGGTTAAATGACTTGCCCAGGGTCACGCAGCTAGTAAGTGTCTGAGGTTAGATTTGAACTTAGGAAGATAAGTCTTCATAACTTCAGGCCCAGAACTCTACCCAGTGTGCTACTAGCTGCCCCATGTTGTAAATTATCTGTGTGATTTGGGGCAAGACTCTTTACTCCTCTGGGCCTCAGTTTCCTCATCTGTAAAAACAAAGGGTCTGGACTATATAATCTCTGGGGTTATTTCCTGCTATGCATCTATGATCCTATGGACACTACTCCAAAGTAGATAGGACATATATTATCAACCTATTTTACAGATGATGAAAATACAGCACAGAAAGTCAAGACTCAAGCCAGGTTATTAATAGAGCTCCCACTTCCAGAGAGTTAGTCTCTAGACAAGTAGTCTAGCGTGCTCCCCACGACCTCATACTTTTAGTCACTCTTTGGGATTTACTTCAAGGCAAATGCTTATAGTCATTATTTAGGAATTCACTGCAATCTTTCCAGTAGTGATAAAAGAAAGAATGAAAATAAGCTTCTTGGAAGAAAGGATCTGCTTATGTTCAAAATATTATCATGAGAGACAACAGAAAGAACTCCAGGTTGAGTCAGGAGAAGTGGGATTTAGTGATGGTTTGGCTGTTACACTGTGTAACCTTGGACAAGTCTTTTTGTATCTCTTGACCTTAAGCAACATTTTGTAAAAGGAGATTTTTATTTCAGTCGTTTCAGTCATGTCTGACTTTTCTTGACCCCATTTAGGGTTTTTTTGGCAAAGATACTGGAGTGGTTTGCCATATCCTTCTCCAGTTTATACAGATGAGGAAACTAAGGCAAACAGCGTTAAGCGACTTGCCCAGGGTCACACAGGTAGGAAGTGTCTGAACTTTTGATATGAACTCCAGGTTCACTGTGACACTTAGCTGCTCCAGATTAGACCAGATTAAAGATTTAGAGCTGAAAAGGCTTTAGGTGTCAACAAGCCAAATCCCCCTCATTTTACAGATGAGAAAGCTGAGGCACAAGGTTAAGTGCATTTTCTAGGTGCATATAGCTTCTAAGTGTCTGAGACAGGATTTGAACCCAGGTTTTCCTGACTCCATCACTCTACTTACTATGTTAAGTTCCAAATGACCTATAAGATCTCTACCAGCTCTTAAGTTCTATAAATTTTGAGATATTTCTGATATTTGAAAGAAGCCAAGTATTCTCTAAGAACACACAGTGCCCACAGAACCCTAAGAAACTAAGTAAACAGGAAGTTTAAATAGAAATAGAGGCATGTGAGCCATTTTGAGTTACTAACTTACAGACTTGTCAGTTTTGCAGCTGATCTGTTCTGTACTTGCTTTGCAAATCTTTTCATCTCTTGAAATGCAAAAGTGAATCTAGGAGTGCTATGATTTTGAATGTCGCCCAAAGCATAAGATGATTCAGGAATAAAACAGATGTTGCTGTGAAGTGCCTGAGAGCTTGTCATTATCAGCCAAGTAAGGATGTAGCTGCCTACTCTGAAAGCTATTTTAACTTGGTTAGATAGGCGCAATCCCATCAGAATTAACTCTTTAGGCCTTCCAAATAGTTGTTGTGAGGGCAGCTAGGTTGCGCAGTGGATAGAGCCCCAGCCTCGAAGTCAGGAGTACCTGAGTTCAAATTCGGCCTCAGACCAAACACTTGACACTTACTAGCTGTGTGACCCTGGGCAAGTCACTTAACCCCAACTGCCTAAAAAAAACCAGAAAAACAAAAACCAAATAGTTGTTGTGTTGTTTTGGGGGTTCTTTTGTGGAATTTAGTTATAAATTAATATATTGTAGGATAACTCAGATAATCTGCAGCAAGGAAAGATGATGAATACACCAATTAATTAGGAATCTTATTTATACATCTATTATTAATGCTAATTATTTGTTTTAATTACTGATCCAACCACTGGATCTTGTCTACAAAAAGTTAATTGTTTCACTTTCACATGCATGAATTTCATAAGTGAATCAATCAAGAAGACTGCATAGGTCAAGGTAAGCTTTATATTTCCAAGCATCCAGACCTAATCTTAATAATAATTTCATGTGATGGCAATTAAAATTGTTTATTCTTCACAACAGAATTGTGATTAATGAATACTGTATGTTAATGTAGAATAGAATGTCCTGGAGGACAGGTACTAGATTGTTTTTTGATCTTTGCATCCCCATTGCATAGTTCCTTGTGCTTAATAAATGTTTGTTGAGTTAAGAAATGTTTCCTGCACATTATACTATTTCTCATAGGCTTCCTGGGTCAGCATAAGATCCAGAAGTGAGGCACAATCACAGTGGTGCCCTGTCCACACTAGTCCTTATCATGCCAGGGTATAAAATCTTTCATTTAAATAAATATGCCATTTTGACCTGAAAGAAGAAAGGCAAGAGGGGGAAAAAAAAAGTAAGATGAAGAGGTGGGTAAAAGGCTGGAGAAAAGATTATTCATACCTTCCAGGAAAGGTTATGCCTAGCCCGAAGTCAAGGAAGATTAAAGTGACAAAAAGAAGATATGGTTACCCTTTGTTTACCCCAATGAAAATGGAGCTTTTAGGATGAACACAGGGGTCTAGCAAATCAATCTGTAAAAAGTAATT
The DNA here is from genome assembly GCF_900497805.2 of Vombatus ursinus. NCBI lineage: Eukaryota > Metazoa > Chordata > Mammalia > Diprotodontia > Vombatidae > Vombatus > Vombatus ursinus. The sequence goes on along the minus strand of NW_020954557.1, from coordinate 31,658,536 downwards.
TAAATCTATTTAAAACCGAAAAACAAAAGTATTTAAAGGATCCATGTGAGGATGGAGTGGATAGAATACTGGGCCTAGGATGATGGGGTCATCAATCACAGTTAGAATCCTAGATTTAGAGCTGGAAGAGACCTTAAAACCCATCTAGTCCAGCCCCCTCATTTTATAGATGAGGAAGCTGAGGCCCAGGGACATTAAATGACTTGCCTATGGATGCAGTGAGTAATAAGTTATGATCAGAATTTGAACTCAGGTCTTCAGATCCCAAAAACCAACTTACGTTGCTGTTCAGTCATTTCAATCTTGTCTGATTCTTTGTGACCCTTTTTGGGATTTTCTTGGCAAAGACACTGCAGTGGTTTGTCATTTCCTTCTCCAGCTCATTTTACAGATGAAGAACTGAGGCAAATAGGGTTAAGTGACTTGCCCAGAGTCACACAGCTACGGGTCCGAAGCTGAATTTCAACTCGTGAAGATGAGTCTTCCTGATTTCAAGCCCAGTGCTCTATCTACTGCACCACCTAGCTGCCCTTAGTAACTATTTACATTTAAATTAATTCATTTCCACATATAAAACATAACAATTTTTCAGTTATTCCCTCTTAGCTTTCCTTATAGAGTGGCTGCTTTTGCAGAAGAAACAAAAAACGTCATTCAAATGGTACCCTCTTTTAGAACAACAATTTCAAGGGAAACAAGTTGATTTTCCAGATTTGTCAGTGTGCAGCTGAAAGCTATTCTTGTTTTATAGTGGAGTGTGACCTTCCTTTCAGAGCAGATGCCCAAGTGTCCTTTGATTTGGACTAGGGTGTGCTTGCCCCATTCCCAGAACAGGAATAGTGTATGTAACCCATTATAAAGTTGCTCAGCTGCTTCCTCCAAATCATCCAAGGCTTGTAGTGACCTTCTACAACAGGAGCCTTTTCCAGGGTTTTGCTGTGTCTTACAAACCTCATAAGCCTGACTGTTCCTTAACTGTGTGATCAGCTGCCAAAAGGGACGACCTTGTCAAGTCTTAAGAATAGCAGATTGGCAACATGGATGAGGACTAATAGTTAAGGCTTATAAATCCTCATGCTTTTTCAACATGAGAAGATCATCAGACCAGTTGGAACATGGCAGCAATGCCTGGTCAGAGATAGGATTACAGTGAATTAGATGCCTCAGGGCTTTATACTGCCTAGAGAAGTTTTTGCTCGTGGTTAATGGTGGGATATCAGAATCGATGGGTCACTCACTCCTATTTCTATGCAGCATCTTGGGGGATGACTTTTTAATTCTTTTGTTATACTTTGTCATTTAATAATATTATTTTAATTTTAACTTTTTTACTGCCCCTCATCACTTTAACAAAAAAATTTTAAAAATATTTTCTGGATAAAAATACTATTTTCATACCACACAAAAAGTCTTTTCTGTCACTATACTGTCAATGTTCCTATATGTGATAATGATAATAATAGCAATAATAGCTAGCATTTAAGGTTTAGAAAAGGCTTTATGTGTTATGTCATTTGATCCATTCATTTACCAAATTTGAAAGTTCAGTGTCTCTCCTCCTTCCCTGTCCTCTTCCCAAAGAGCCTAGATCATGAACAAATTAGGAATATAAGGAAAAAGTCCTAGTAAGCATGGCTCTCTGCTCTATTTAAGTGCATGGTTATTTCCTAGCCTGCTTCACCTTATGATCTGAGGCATTGTGGTAGAGTGGAACGAGCACTAGGTAGGAAGTCAAAGGACTGGGTCTGAATCTCTGCTCTGTCACTACCTGTGTAACCTTGGGCCAATAGTTTAGTTCTTCATATATAAAGTGCAGGTGTTAGACTAGATGACCTCTCCAAGATCCCTTCCAACTCTCAATCTATTATCCCATGATCCATGATACTCTGGCCTAGCTCTGTCTCAACAGTTATTGTTGTCGACCCTTCATTTTCAAAGACAACCAATGACATCACAGGTGATGTCTTGACTTGCACATGAATTTGATTTAAGTGAGGCAGAGTTGCACAAAGTCATCAGCCTCACTCTCTCTTCCAGAGTCATCGAAGTCCAGTGGCTGGACAAAAGTCAAGACAACTGTCGATGGCCTGAGATGCAGTGGATGACCTCAGTGTCTTCAACATCTAAGCAAGCTCTAAGCGCTCCGCAGCACTTGCTGCAGCAGCCTTCATGGCTGGTGGAACAAATTGTTCTCATCCTCCCATTCCACCAGGGAAAGTCTTCATGTGTTTGAGGTAGACACCCCACTAACTCACCAACAAGTCTGAGGCCCATCGATACCCTCAACCTGGTTTAGTCCATCTGCTGAAATGGTTTACTGGGGTGTGGCTCCTGAGCATGCTACAGCTTCTTGGAGCCACAGGTGAGAGTTCAGTGTGAGGTAGACACCAAAGGTGGATGAGCAGCCTTGAAAAGGGCTTGCCAAGCCCCCTCACCAGAGGTCCTAGTCCTCCCTGAACATCCCTTACACCCCATCTCAGCAGTATTGATTACCCCATCCTGGGGGGAATAAGAGAAATACACTCATCATATGGGCTACAGAAGCACATTAAAGAATTCTTTTTAGTTCAGCTGAAAATATTGAGAAATAAATATTTCTCTAGAATAAAGTACTTTACAGAATTACCTGAAGGAAGCAAATTTTATCAGAACTTAATCAAATTTCTTATAAAATAATCTCCTTGATTAATAACCTTTTCCCTTTTTCTCTCAGGCCTAACCCCTTTCACTTAGGAAAGTGTGTCAAAGATCAAGAAGAAAAGAGATTAAGGAGGATAGCCAGATTTAGAAAGAAAATGCCTCATATCCAGTTAAAATCTTTGCTGGCCACTTTTCCCTGATAAGATTAAGGTATTGATCATAGGGATTAAGGGATTTCCTTTTTTTTAAGGAAAATAATTTTCCTGGTATATGCCCAAAACATTAAGTGACTTTTTTATTTGATGAAGCAAAATGTGAATCCTGGTCTCTGTAAGTATATATTTTTTTCATATTATAACATTTTCCTATGTTCAAAAATCCCAGAAATAGAACTTCAAAATATTGTGAGACAGAGGTGTCTGAGGGCATAAGAAAACTCTATCAGTTTAGACATTTCACAAGTAGACTAATGTTTCAATTTAGAATAATAATAAATTGATAAAAATTATTTCTGGCAGGCTTGTGCCTAAAATACAGAGTATGGTGTTAACATTTTTTCCTCGAGTGTACAGCCCTCACCCACCCCCCTCCCTGCTCCTAAGGTCATGACCTTTCTACTACCATTGGCGCTGATAGGTGGCTCAGTGAATAGAATGCCAGCCCTGAAATCAGGAAGACTTATCTTCCTGAGTTCAAATCCAGCCTCAGACACTAGCTGTGTGACCCTGGGCAAGTCACTTAATCCTGTTTCCTCAGTTCCTCATCTGTAAAATGAGTTGGAGAACGAAATGGCAAACCTCTCCAGTATCTTTGCCAGGAAAATCCCAAATGGGGTCACAAAGAGTTGGACATGACTGAAATGACTGAACAACAACAATAACATGCTGGAAGAGATGCTTGATTAGGACTCAGGAGATTTGATATCTAGTTCATGTTCTTGGAGCCTAGAAACCTAAAATACAAGTTTTTCAATTGTTGGCCATTCCTTCTCCTACGTCCCTGACTGCAAGAGCCAGAGGAAAGGCAGGCATAATCCTTGCCTCCCACTGATACAATCCTCTACCACTACCACTCAATTATAATTATTATTTAGAACTCCATGCCACCTGCTTGTGTTACCTTCTCCCTACCTCATTATTAATAACTATCAAACTCCAGATGGTTTTATCAACTTTTTCCAACTTTTTCAATGTGTTTAATATCCAGCTCATACTCCACCCAATCCCCTGTTATTTAATCCTGGAGACTTCAATTTTCATATTGACCAACCCTCAAACAACCTGACCTCTCCATCCTCTCAAACATCTCAACTCTGTTCATTATTTCTATTTTGCGTCATCCACACAACATGACCATACCTTAGATTTTAATATATCCGAGAACCATATAGTCTCCAAGATCCCAAACTGGGGAATTCTACTTTCTGAACACAGCCTTCTATACTTTTAGAAGTATACTATACTATACTTTCTGTCTCTTAACCTAAAATAATTTTTTGTTTTTTATTGTCACCTTTGGTCCTTTGGCACATTTTTCTAGAATCTCAGTCTGTGTCCCTTGTTCTAGCTTCACCCAAGTTTTACCTCACAATTTGCCACTTTTACATCTTAGTATATTCTAACTTAGAATTTCTTGTCTCACTGACCTGCCATTCATGATCTCTAAATTCTCACCCTTGAGCAATTTCTAATTTGTTTTTGCTGCATCTGCTTCAGAACTATTGAAAATTGCTGGAGAGAAAGTAATGAAATCCAGCAGATTCTACCCACTATAAGTTCATGGTATATAAACACAGCTGATGAACTAGTTTCCTATCTCTGTAAGAAGTTTGAGGCCCTTCTTCTCAAAAAGATTAAACTTCTCCATTTTTAAGTTTTTTCAACAGTATCACTCCTTCTTTTACCTTTCCTCCTGTCTGAGGAAATATCCCTACTACTCACTAAGGTAAATATTCCTGCCTGCCTGCCTGATACCATTGCCTCCCAGGCCTCTTCCAGGACTTTTCATCAGTAGTCTTCCCTCAGAATGAACAAAACAAAGCAAAATAAAAAAAAAAAGCTCAGTTAGAAGGGATCGCAGGGGCCCTCCAGATAAACCTCTACCTTAACAACAAAAAAGCCTACTAAAAGGTAACATGCAGATGGTCATCCAGCTTTTGCTTGAAGATTTCCAGTGAGAAGGAACCCAGTCCTTTGAAGCATCCCATTCCACTTTTGAATAACTCAAATTGCTCAGAAGTTTTTCCTTATAAAAGCTCTATATTCTTTTCTCTGCTGCTTCTAGCATTGCTCCTAGTTCTATCATCTGAGTAAAACAAGGAGAACAAAGCTAATCTTCTTTGGTGTGATTTCTTTTAAATACACAAAGATAGGTATTATGGCCTGCCCAAGTCATATCTTCTCCAAGCTAAACACCTCCAGTTTCTTCAACAAATGTTCATATTGAATGATCTTAAGGTCCTTCACCATCCTATTTGCCCTCTTCTTGGTGTCCTCCAGCTTATCAGCACCGTGCATAAAATGTGGCACCCACAGCTGAACACAACCACTGTAGTCAGGGCAGAGTGGACTATCTGTTCCCTAGTCCTAAATACTCTCTGTCTCATTGCAGCCTAAAATTTACATTAGCTTTTTAGGCTTTAAAATTGCACTGTTGACTTGTATTGAACTTGGTGACCACTAAAACCCTCAGATCTTTTTTAGACTTCCTAATCTTGTACTGGTGAGGTTTATTTTAAAAATAACAACAACCTCAAGTACAGGTCCTTATTTATACCTTTATTATATTTCATTTTATTAGAGTCAGCCTGTCAAGATTTTTGGGATCCTGACTTTAACCATCTCTTTAATAAATTGTCTACAATTCTGCCAGAAATCAGTCAAGATTACTAATTCTTTTTTGAAAACTGACAAAAAATATTTCATTTCTGCAATTCTATAGATGTCTTCAATCTTTTATTCTCCATGTTCTTTCAACGCTCACTGACAGGTGGGAACCTTATTCAGTTCCATAGTCCTTTGGTGGAAAGGATACAGTCCCAATATCATCTTCATCATAGGATCATAGATTTGGAGCTGGAAGGTATGTTAGGGGTCATCTAATCCTCAAATCCCTCTACCCAAAAACAACAAAAAGATTTATATGAGTTTATCAATATCTTGGACAGGATATAGTTCCTTTTGAACTCATCAATTATATGCTCCCTTACTATCTCCTTACTCAACACCCCAGTAGCTATGTCTGTTCTATATTTTCAAGTTCAAACATCATTCTCCTGAGCAAAGAAAATAGGAAGATAAGAATTGAGAAGCTCCGTGTCCCCTCTGTTGTTCATTGTCATTGTTTTGTTGATACTGAGTAGCAAACCTATACCTTTCATGAGTTGTTTATTTTTCCCAATATAGTCTTTTTAATCACCCAAGCTCTCTTTGTTGTCTTCAGTTTCGATGCCAGGCTTTGCTCATTGCGAACTCTGGCATTCCTAACATTATTCTTACATGTAAACCCTTCTGAATTCAAGGGCAGATGCCCTCACTTCCATCTTCTGTAGTTGTCTGTTTAAAATATAAGTTGGGTGAGTTCACTGTGCATCCACATTGTTCTTTGTAAACAATCCCCCGTTTTTATCCTTGCTGGAAGTGTTTCTGTGTTTCTGGAATTCCATTCACTAAGGCTTCTCATCATCCTTCCTTGGTTGACTTCCCCTGTGGAATTTTAATCTTTCAATTCAAAAATACACTTATTAAAAACCTGCTACAATAAGTGCCAGGCACAGCCCAGGAATTGGGGCAAAGCAAACCCTGACTTCAAGGAGTTTACATTCTCCTTTTAGGATACAATAGATTCATAGATAAGTTAATATAACGTAATTTCAGGAGAGAGAGACAGAGACAGACAGACAAATACACAAATAGACAGAGGGAAAAAAATCACTGTGGGAAACCAGGAAAGGTTTCATCTGAGAGGTAGAAATTTGCTGGTACGTAAAGGAAGATAGGGCTTCTAAAAGGCAGAGGTGAGAAAGGTGTTTATCTCAGACAAGTGGGACACAGCCTATGCAAAAGCAAGGAGGCAGAAAATGACAAATTAAGTTTGGAGAACAGCTGGTAGGCCAGTTTGGCTGGAACAAAGAATTCAAGACTAGGAAGTCACATGTAATGATTCTGGAGAGATAGATAGGATTTGTATGGTGAGAAGCTCAAATGACAAGTTGAGAAGGCTTTATATTATCTTAGAGTCACTGAAAGTGTCCTGCCTCAAACACTTACTACCTGTGTGACCTTGGGTAAGTCACTTAACCTCTACAAGTCTCATTTTTCTCAACTTTAAAATGAGCACCTACCTCACAGGGCTGTTGTGAAGATCAAATGAGATAATATTTGTAAAGTGCTGTATAAACACACTATGTAAATAGCTATTTTGATGATTAGAGTGGAGTAACATAATTCAGACTCTTGAATAAGAATATTTATTTGGCAATTGTGTGGAAGATAGATTAGAGAGAAGAGACTGGAAACAGGGAGATCAACTGTCTATTACAATATTCCAGGCAACAGGTAATGAGGGCCGGAACTAGATAGAGAATTGTTCCTATGAGTGAATTAATGGAATGGTTATGAGAGGTGCTACAGGAAGAAAACTGACAAGACTTAATAACTGACTGACTGGAGGGTGAGGGAGAAAAGAGTCAAGCATGACTCCAACCTTATAAACCTGAGTGGATAAACATGCTCAGATCTCCAAATTCCTAAAAAACAGAAATAAAAACAACTTCCCTTTGATCCTCTATACCTTTTATTTCTATCCCTTTTTATTTATTTATCCCTTTTATTTCCTTTTGCATCTCTCCTCTTTCACTTCTAAATTTCTTAAAGGGGTTGTCTATATCCAATAGCTCCATTTTTTCACAATGCTATCTTTCCTCAATCCCTTAGAAGTCAGTATCCATCACCTCCCACTCTACTGAAACTGCCCTTCTTAAAGCCACTAACAACATTTAGCAGTTGTCAAATTCAATAACATCTTTTAAATCGTCCTCTCTGCAGTAGTTTTATATATACTGTTGACTGCTTTCTTCCACTGGCTTCTCTCTTCTCTCTCTGTTCCACATTCTCCTGGTCCTCCTATGTCTATAATAATGCCTCTGTCTCTTTGATTAGCCCTTCATTCTCTTTAACTTTCACTTAAAGGGTGGGCCCTGGGAGCCTGTTCCTAGATGATTTTTCTTCTCCATCGATACTCTTTTCTATGCTGATCTAATTCAGTTTCATGACTTCAGCTACTATTGTTCTATATTAGGTTGTGACTCCTTGAGGACAGGGACTATCTTTTGCCTCTTTTTTGTATCCCCAGTGCTTAGCACAGCACCTGGAACATAGTAAGTGCTTAATAAATGTTTATTGACTGACTAGCATGTGGATGGTGCCCAAATCTATATTGGTATTTTTTATTTCTTTTTATTCTTTTCATTTCTCTTTCTCTTCTCTATATTACCACCTGCCCATCTGGCCATCTCACCAACACCTTTAAGCTCATTATGTTCCAGTTTAAACTTGTTTGCCTAAAAGACTATTTTACAGAGAACTCACACAAGGCTAGCACTCACATGGAGATCAGAAGAAGGAATACAAGGACACTCTCAAGATCTCTCTGAAGACCTTTGGAATCAATTGTGAGTCATGAGAGACACTGGTACAGGATTGCCCAGCATGGCATCCCTGCATCAAAGAAGTGCTGTGCTCTATAAGCAAAACAGAATTATAGTAGCTCAAAAGAAACTTGAGGTGCACAAATTTAGAGACATCTCCAATCCAAACATTCATATGGATTATTTGTGCCTTACTTGTGGGAGAGTCTTTCAAATTCATATTGGCCTGATCAGCCACAGTCAGACACATTCTATCTTGGCCCTGACATGGTGATATCATTTTGGTCCTTTTCAGCATGAAAGACAACAACCAACCAATCTCTTTCATCCTTTGTGGCTACACATCTTCTGAAGACAGTCTACAAGAGATTTCCCCTATTCTTCCTCTCCTCTCACTCTCTCAACCCCTTACAATTCAACTTCCAAACTCATCATTCAGTTAAAACTGCTGTCACTAAAGTTATCATTGATCTCTTCATTGCCAAATCCAGTGGCCTCTTCTCAATCCTCATTCTCCTTGACCTCTCAGCAGTCTTTGACACTGTTGATCACCCTGTCCTCCTTGATATTCTTTCCTCACTAGGTTTCTGGGATACAACTCTCTTCTGGTTATCTTCCGACTTATCTGATCACTCTTCAGGCTTCTTCGCTGGATCTTCATCCAGATCATGCCCTCTAACCATAGGTGTCCTCTCAGGTTCTGTCCTGGGCCCTTTTCTCTTCTCCCTGTTCTACTTAGTAATCTCATCAGCTCCCATGGATTTAATTACCATTCCTATGCTAACAATTCTCAAATCTAGCTATCCTCTCTGACCTCCAATTTCACATCTCCAACTACTGAAATATCTCAGACTAGATGTCTAGCAGACACTTAAACTCACCATGTCCAAAACTGAACTCATTTTCTTTCACCCTAAATCTTCTCCGCTTTCATACTTCCCTATTATTGTCAAAGGTACCAGAACCCTCCCAATTACCCAGACTCACAACCCAAGTGTCATCCTCAACTCCTCACTATCTCTCATCCCTTTATATCCAATCTGTTGCCAAGGTCTATCAATTTCCCTTTTGCAACATCTCTTAAATATGGCCCCTTCTCTCCTCTGATACTGTCACCACCCTGGTGCTGACCCTCATCTCCTCGTACATAGACTATTGCAATAGCCTGCTGGTTGGTTTGCCTGTCACAAAACTCCCCCCACTCCAGTCCATCCTCTAATCAGCTGTCAAAGTTTTTTTTTTCCCTGAAGTACAGGTCTAACATCTCTCTCTCTCTCTCTCTCTCACACACACACACACACACACAATTTCATTCCCTATGACCTCCAGGATCAAACATAAGATACTCTGTTTGTTGTTCAAAGCCCTTCATAACCTAACCCCCCTACACACTATCTTTCTAGTCTTCACATATCTTACATTTCCTACATTACACTTCTCTACATACTCATTGATCCAGTGACTCTGGCTTCTTTGCTCTTCCTCAAACAAGATACTCCACCTCCCAACTCTGAGAATTTGCACTGACTATTCTCCATGTTTGGAATGCTCTCCCTTCACATCTCTGTCTCCTGTCTTTCCTGGCTTCCTTCAAATCCCCGTTAAAATCCCACCTTCCACAGAAGGCCTTATCCAATAGTTAATTCTTGTGTCTTCCCTCTGTTGATTACTTCTTATTTATCCTATATACATAGCTTATTTGTACATAGTTGTTTGAATTGTCTTCCCACTTAGATTATGGTCTGTCTTTTGCCTTTTTTTTTTTATAGTAGATGCTTAATAAATGCTTATTTCCTCCCTAATGCTACCTATGTTTCAGGTCTTTGTCATTCTGCCTCTAATCTTTCCCCGGGCTAATACATCTTTTGTAGTTGTTGAAATGCTTTCCCCAATTCACAGTTTTGACCATGTTACTTGCTGAATCACAATTTGAGTGAAGAGACCTCAGAAGCCATCTATTCCAATGCATATGTGAAAGGAAGGAATCCTCACTATAACATGAAGACCCTGCTCAGAAATCTTAAATGATTCCCTGCTGGCTCCAACCTATCTTCCTACCCTTATACTACCCCTTTGCACAATTCTATATTCTGGACAAATTGGCTTATGCTTTTCTGGATCTCTTTCTTCCTTTTCCTTATAATGGATTTTCACAAGCCATATCCTATGCCTGGAATACACCCCTTTCACTTATCTGCTGGTTGAAATTCTCTTCCTTCAAGGTCTGGCTTAGGTATTTATTGTCTCCTCCATGAATCCCCATCCCCTGCCTGCTCCCTCCCCTCAACCAGAAGTGATAGTATTTTGTCTAGAAACACAGACTTTGCCACTATCATATTCTACCTCATATAATACTTATTTGTGTATATGTCTCAGCCCTTGCCCTTAGATTTAAAGTTTTGTGAGGCCACGATGTAATTTTTAATCTTTGTTTTTCCAACATCTAATGCAGTGCCTTGCACATAACAGGGTCTAATACATGTTTGTTGATCTTTTAAAATAACTTCAGCTGAGGCCAGCCACTTGCAGCTTTTGCATCCAACCTTTACAAACACTCCAAAGAGACAGGGTCAAATTCTCCCCTCCCTGTCCACTCCCTTGAGGGGCTTAACAGCCGGGTCTTAGCTCAGGCTGCCCACATGGCCCTGTATTGAGTTTGACTGGAGCCAAGAATGTGACACCTAGGCCACAAACTAGAGCCAGGATATGGCCACGACCATGCCAACATGCCATTCTTGCCTCACTCAGTCTCAATGAGATATGCCACCCTCCCCCCACATTGTTGGCTACAGATATTAGGGTTGGCTACATTTCTTCTGGTTCTGGCCAGAATACCTCTGTACCACCACCATTCATCTGCCCCCTCAACTTCTAAAAACTGAGGATGAGATGGACCAATGAGAACTTGCTGGTAAAATGAGGGAGTGAGCCTCATTTACTTCTAAGATTCCTTCCAGCTCTAACTCTATAATCCTATTATCTTTATTAGTGATAGCATTTAAAAAAATACAAATGAAGTACCTTTCTGCATTGATTTAATTTTCAGGATCCCTTAAAAATAGTATGAATTTGTGCAAATGAATTGTTATTTTGATGTTCTATTTTTCTACTTTGAAGACTGGAAAGTGAGTTGCCAAGTATAGTTAAATTGGACATCTGTGCCCACTATTCTCACCATTCACAGTCAGTGCTGTTCTTAGTTAACCCTGATGAACTTTGAGACAACCATACCATTTAAGTATCAGTTCATTCAATTAGACAAATTACATAATTATTATTCAATTAGCAAATATCATTTGTATTCTGATAGAGGTATTCTGCTTTTAATTCATACCATTGAACTTAGAATGGGAAATGTTTTCAAATTTAATGCTTTTACCAGACATGATCATTTCAATCAATTCCTTCATTTGAGAATATGACCCAATTCCCAGAAGTCCTTTGCCTACAGCCTTTTATATCTAGTGGTACCAATGTAGGAACTGGATTGTCCATCTGTTATTTCTAATCATGCATTTCCTGAATGTCCTTTACTCCTCTTTTGGTGAACAAACCATGATTTCTAATATACTTAAGATAACTTATATGTCCACTATATCTCCACTATCACTTCAGATTCTGATTATTCAAAGATTATAATGTTCTATAATTCATAGCAATATAACATCACTGGGAGAATAGTAGTGTTAAAATGATGGGTTTTTTTTTTTATTAGGGAAAAACCTAAGATTGTTGAAAGAGCAATATAGTTACCCAAATACAATCCAATTTACTGTTTTCCTTGTATTTAGTTCTGGGCACAGTTCACTGTCTATCTGCAATACCTGTCTTTAATAGATGTTTTGATGGTCTGACTCTGTGAGCTACTTGTCTAGCTGCATGTCATACTCTGAAAATAGGCGTGCCTTGTTTTTTTTTTTTCTTGTATAGATTATTAGCTCAAACTCCTTTAACTGGCTGTGGATCTCATTAAGGAGGGTACATAGCACACTGCTGCTTTATTCAGCCGCCACAATATGATCTTCAAATCTGGAAGACCTCATCATCTACTGGGGATCTGTGTACTATTTGGACTCTGCTGGAAATCTTCCAAGACAATGTAACCATCCTACTCTGTGTTCTTTCACAAGTCTGAATCACTTAGTTCTCCAAGACTACCTAACATTAGGAATGACCCATGCCAAACCTTGGCTTTGAGTGGAGTTTAGCAAAAAGTGGACTGGATTTGAATAAAAAAAAAACTCAGGTTTGAATCTTGGCCCTGATGCTTACTACTTATTTGTCCTTGGACAAGTCATTTAAACCTCTGGGTCTCAGTTTCATCTATAAAATGAGGGATTGAACCAGATAATGTCTAAATTCCCTTCTAGTTCTTAATCTGTGATCTTAACTATCCTACTACCTTTGGTAAGTTTACTGACTTCTCACCACCAAGGCTCCCATCCCACATGGCTCAGGACCAGAACACCACCGAAACTCCCACTTAAGGGTGAAAATCATATCAACATCTGAGTTGGGATCTTGGGACAGATCTATTCTTGCTGGAAAAGGTGAGTAAATCAAACCCTTCATAAGCAGCTAGGTCCCAGACACCAGACTTACACCATCCAATACCTGAACCAGCTGCCTTCCATTAGCCTTAATACCTCCCAAATTAGTCCTTTCCTCCTGTCCAGGAAACAATAGACCAAATCAACACTCAATCTGGAGCCTTGGACAAAGGAAATCCTATATGGTATTGTCATAGTGTTGAGAGTGTTAAAAGTTTAGAATCAGAGTTCATTTTTTATTATAATGCTATATTAGAGGAAAAGGAGGCTCAAAGAAGGGATAGCACCTTTGCTCATCTAGATATATTATAACAGACACCAGAGAGAAGGCAGAATTTCTTACATCTATATTCCTTATGTTTTCTCTGATGAAGAAATTACCTTGGGGGAGGGTGGAGTCAAGATGGCAGAGAAAAGGCAGAAATTTGCTTGACCTCTCCCAAATTCCTCCCCCCAAACAACTTTAAATAATATCTCAAAACAAATTAGGGTCACCAGGAAAGGTCTGTTTCCTGGGTGAGAGTAAAACACAGTTCAGTGCAAGCTGCACCAGCACAGGCTGAGCCCCAGCAATCCAGTAGCAGACATTGGGGGCAACTGAATCAGGGGTGGTAACTGGTTTCTGGAGCTCTGAGCCCACAGATGGTGAGGGGGTCAGACAACTGGTCAGAAAGAGATTACAGGGGTCCCTCTGCTGGCACTGGATGCAAGGTTCTATTGCATTGCTCAAACAAGGACCAAGGTTGCAGTTCGAGGTTGCAATTCCATGGTGAGGAGGAGCACTAACTCACCAGAGTTTGTGGCCCCAGAGGAGTGGGTACCCTGGTCACAGTTCCAGGGCGGAAAAAAGAGCTTGTGATTGTTCACAGACCAGGGTACAGGCCAAGAGAGCAATGACCACATCTCTCCTTAGATCATAACACCTTAAAAGAACTAGAAATTTACAGGCCCCCAGAACTAGCTCTAAAAGCAGCAGCAAGAAAGGCTTGAAGCTTGGGACAGTGCCCCTTCCACTCCAGGTCAAGAAATAGGCTGGGGAAACGAGCAAACACCAAAAAGAAAAGAACCTGACCATAGAAAGTTACTACGGTGATAGAGAATATCAAAACACAAACTCAGAAGAAATCAACAAAGTAAAAACTGCTACATCCAAAGCATCAAAGAAAAATGAGGATTGGTCTCAGGCCCAAAGAAGATTTCTGGAAGAGCTCAAAAAGGATTTTAAAAATCAAATAAGAAAGGTAGAGGAAAAACTGAGAAAAGAAAAGAGAGTGATAAAAGAAAATAATGAAAAAAGGGTCAACAGCTTGGTAAAAGAGACACAAAAATACTGAAGAAAATAACACCTTAAAAAAACAGAAAAGGCCAAATGGTAAAAAAAGGTACAAAAATCCACTGAAAAGAATTCTTTAAAAAGCAGAATTGGCCAAATGGAAAAGGAGGTCCAAAAGCCCACTGAAGAAAATAATTACTTAAAAAGTAGAATTGGGCAGGTGGAAGCTAATGATTCTATGAGACAACAAGAAACAATAAAACAAAATTTAAAAATGAAAAAATAGAAGAAAAAAGGAAATATCTTATTGGAAAAACAACTGATCTGGAAAACAGATTGAGGAGAGATAATTTAAGAATTATTGAACTGTCTGAAAGCCATGATCAAAAAAAGAACTTAGACCTCATATTTCCAGAAATTATCCAAAACAAACTGCCCTAATATTCTAGAACTAGAGGGTAAAATAGAAATAAAAAGAATCCACCAATCACCTCTTGAAGGAGATCCCAAAATGAAAACTCCCAGGAACATCACAGACAAACTCCAGAGCTTCCAGATCAAGGAGAAAATATTGCAAACTTCTAGAATTAATTTTTGATTATTTCTTCACTGGATCTTTATTGTATCTTAATGAAATCATCTATTGTTTCAATGATTCATTCTTTGACCTACCCATCCTTTAGGATTTTTAGACTCTAATTAATTTTTAATTATTTCTTCAGTGGCCCTTTATTTAATATAATTTTTATTACATTTCAGTAAACAAAGGTGAAATACATAGCTGAAAATATTTATACTCCTTTCTATTCCCATTAAATAATAGCCAGAAGTCTGTCATATCTAACTTTTCTAAAATTCTATTCAGGTCTAACTTCTTGTTTATTTTTAGTTATATTTATCTAGGACTCAGACAGGTACATTGAGGTGCTCTACTAGGTTTACTATTCATTTCTCCCTGTAACTCATTTAACTTTTCCTTTAAGTATTTAGATGCTATGCCATTCAGTGCACAGTTTAGTACTGATATTAATTTTCTATAATACTCTTCAGAAAAATATAATTTGCCTGTTTGTCTTTTTGATCAAATTCATTTTTATTGTTGCCTTTTCTGAGATCAAGTTTGCTACTCCTGCCCTTTTTTTTAACTTCAGCTAAAGTATAAATGATTTAATCCAGATCTTTATTTTAACTATAAATCTTTAGATTTCAAGTGCGTTTCTTTCAAGTGAATTTTGCTTTCTAATCCATTCTGCTATTCTCTTCTGTTTTATGACTGAGTTCATCCTGTTCACACTCATGGTTACGATTTTTACTTGAGTATTTTTCTCCATTCTATTCACTTATATTTTTCCTTCTATCTTTCTACTCCTTTTTTATAAAGAGGGTGGTGAGCACAGCATGCTTGGCACCAGTATTCTCGGTTTGATGCAATTTGCTTTGGCTTCTCTGCCTCTCTTCTATTTGCCCAGAGTTCAATCATAAGTTTTTATCCTTGCTTTCTTTCCCTTTAAACCTCTGTTGTTTAAGACTAATCCCTCCCTTTATGCACCCTTCCCCTCTATACCTATTTTCTGTTGTTTCCCTGTTGAGTGGAATGGATTTCTGAATTCATCTGTAAGTGTATTTTCTTTTCTCCTCTGACCAGTTCAGATGAAAGCGTGGTTCAAATGTTGCCACTGCTACACCACCCCTTCCTCCTGGTTTGTACAGTCTCCTATTTGCACACCTTAATTATATGAGGTAATTTTCTCTAACCTTATTTCACATTCAGGACTCATCTATTGTGTTTTTTTCTAGATTTTCATGGACTAGTTTTGAGGTAATAGCTGAGCTCAGCAGTAGTCTAGAAAATGTCTAACAATTTGCTCTCTGAAAAAAAAATATGCATGACACATTTTAAGTTTAATCTGAATTAACATCTTCTCCATCACTTCCTTAACTTCAAACAACAATTCAAACCCCAATTTGTATCATTTGATGATTTCTAAGGTCGAAATGCTCAAACTGAAAATTTAATAATTGGCTATTTTGAGATAGTTTGAACTAGCTCCCACACCCACCTGGCTGTACTATATATATTGCTTCCTCCTTCTCCATCTTGGCTGGTCTCATGAACATCTAGAGAAGAATACAATGATTACAAAGAACTAGCATGGCTTCATCAAAAAAAGGTTATGTCAGAATAACCACATTTCCTTTTTTTTTTGATAAGGTTATTTAAACTAGTAGTTTCACCTTTTAAAAGCAAAGACAACAAGCATTTATTAAGCACTTACATGCCAGCATTTACTATGTGTCTAGCACTGAGGATAGGCAGCTAGGTGGCACAGTAGATAGGAATTAGGAAGTCCTGAGTTCAAATCTGCCTTAGACACTAAATCTGTTTGCCTCAGTTTCCTCATCTGTTAAATGAGGATAACAATATCACCTACCTCACAAGATTGTTGAGGATAAAAATAGGATATTTGTAAAGCATTTTGCAAATCTTAAAGTGGTATACAAATGCTAATATTACTATTATAGAAATTCAAGCAAAAAAGTTCCTTTTCTCAAGGGACTCGCAGTGTAATGGGAGAGACAACATGTGAACAATTATGTGTTATATGTGTATATCATACACACTCACACACACAGGATAAATTGGGTGCAATCTCAGAGGGAAGGCACTAAGAGAGGATTAAGGAGGACCTAGGAAAAAGGTGGCAAATTAACTAAGACTTGAAGGAAGCCAGGGAAGCTAGGAGGTGGAAATGAGGAAGCAGAGTTCCAGGCATGAGGGACAGTCAGTGACAATGAATGCCAAGAGTTGGGAGATGGAGTGTCACATAAAAGGAATAGCAAGAAGGCCAAGGTCACTCCAGCATACATGGGGAGGATTAAAGTGTAGGAAGACTACAACAGTAGGAGGGGGGCAGGTTATGAATGACTTTTTTAAAGGATAAACAGAGGATTTTATATGTGATCTGGAAGGTAATAGGGTAACACTGGTATGCACTACAGGAAGATCAATTTGACAGTTGAGTGGAAGATGGATTTAAAAGGGGAGACATTTAAGACAAGGAGACCAACAAGCGAATTATTGCACTATCTAGGTATGAGGTCCTAACTGACCCCTGAATGGTAGCAGTGTGAGGAGAAAGGGAGTACATATTAGAAATGTAATGAAGTTAAAATTGATATGACCTAGGAATAGATTGGATATCGGGGGCAGGATCAGAGGGTAGAGTCAATGATTACACCTAAGTTAGGAGCCTGACTGCCTGGAAGGATGCCCTTGATAATAATAGGGAAGTTAGGAAGAAGAGGGAGTCTTGAGAAAAAAGATAAGGAGTTCAGTTTTGTACATGTTGAATTTTAAGAGTTCAAGATGCCTAATACGGAGCTGGAGATGTGATAGAGGTTAGGCCTAGACAAATAGATCTGAGAAACTATCTACATACAGATGATAACTGAAACCATGGGAGCTAATGAGATCACCAAGTGAAATAGTATAGAGGGAGAAGAAGGTCCAGGATAGAACCTCAGGGGACCACTATGGTTAGTTAGCAAGTATGAAGTGGCTTTATGGAAATGAAATATGTGTAGAATGAATTTACATATTTGTGTCTAATGGTAACCATCTCTAATGGGAGAGGGGAGAGGAGAAAAAAAGGAAAAAGTTACATGATAACTTGTATCATATATTTAAAAGGAATAACAAGTTATACATAATTTGCTGTTTCATGTGCAATCTCTTCTACATTATGAAAACACTTGTTATTTCATAAACTAAAAATAAAATAATTATTTATTTATTAATTTATTTTTATTTTTCAATATTCACTTCCACATGTTCCAAATTTTCTACCCATCCCAAGATGGCATGCATTCGGAATACTCCTTCCCCGAATCTGCCCTCCATCCTATCACACACCTCCCTTCTCTTCTCCCCTTCCCCTTCTATTTTCCTGTAGGACAGGATAGATTTCTATACCCCATTGCCTGTGTATCTTATTTCCCAGCTGCATGTAAAAACAATTTTTAACATTTGTTTTTAAAACTTTGGGTTCCAAATTCTCTCCCTTCCTCCCTTCCCACCCACCCTCAGTGAGAAGGCTGGCAATCCAACATAGGTCTACATGTGTAGCCATACAAAACACTTCCACAACAATCATGTTGTTAAAGACTAACTGTATTTTCCTCCATCCTATGCTGCCCCATTTACTCTATTCTCTCCTTTGACCCTGTCCCTCCTCAAAAGTGTTTGCTTCTGATTACTGCCCCTCCCCCAAATATGCCCTCCCTTCTATCACCCCCCCATTCCCTATTTCCATACCCAATTGAGTATGTTATTCCCTCCTTAAGCCAAGTTCGATGAGAGAAAATTCACTCATTCCCCCTCATCTCTCCCCTCTTCCCCTCCACTGTAAAAGCTTTTTCTTACCTCTTTTGTGTGAGATAATTCACCCCATTCTACCTCTTCCTTTCTCCTTCTCCCAGTACATTCCTCTTTCACCCCTTAAGTTTATTTTTTAGATGTCATCCCTTCACATTCAACTCATACCTATGCCCTGTGTCTATATATTCTCCTAACCATCGTAATAATGAGAAAAGTCTAATGAGTTACAAATATCATCTTCCCATGTAGGAACGTAAACAATTTAAACTTACTAAGCCTCTTATTATTTTCCTTTCCTGTTTACCTTTTTATCCTTCTCTTGGGTCTTGTATTTGAAAGCCAAATTTTCTGTTTAGCTCTGGCTTCTCAAGAATGCATTAAATTCCTCTATGTCACTGAATATCAATTTTTCCCCCTCATTGATTACACTCAGTTTTTCTGTGTAGGTGATTCTTGGTTTTAATTCTAGCTCTTTTGACCTCCAGAATATCATATCCCAAGCTCTCTGATCTCTTAATATAGAAACTGCTAAATCTTGTGTTATCCTGATTGTGTTTCCACAATACTTGAATTGTTTCTTTCTGGCTGCTTGCAATATTTTCTCCTTGACCTGGGAACTCTGGTATTTGGCTGTAATATTCCTAGAAGTTTTCATTTGGGGATCTATTTTAGGAGGTAATAGGTTGATTCTTTCAATTTCCATTTTGCCCTCTGGTTCTAGAATATCAGGGCAGTTTTCCTTGATAATTTCTTGAAAGATGATGTCTAGGCTTTTTTTGATCATGGCTTTCAGGTAGTCCAATAATTTTTAAATTACCTCTCCTGGATCTATTTTCCAGGTCAGTTGTTTTTCCAATAAGATATTTCACAGTCTTCTATTTTTTTCATTCTTTTGGTTTTGTTTTACAGTGTCTTGATTTCTCACAGAGTCATTAGCTTCCACTTGCTCCATTCTAATTTTGAAGGAATTTTCTTCAGTGAGCTTTTGGACCTCCTTTTCATTTGGCCAGTTCTGCTTTTTAAGACATTCTTCTCCTCGTTGGCCTTTTGGACCTCTTTTGCCATTTGATCTAGTCTATTTTTTAAGGTGTTATTATCTTCAGTATTTTTGGGGGGTCTCCCTTTAGCATTTTTCATGACTCATTTTTCACGATTTTCTTGCATTACTCTCATTTCTCTTCCCAATTTTTTCTCTACTTCTCTTACTTGATTTCCAAAATCCTTTTTGAGCTCTTTCATGGCCTGAGTCTAATTCATATTTTTCTTGGAGGCTTTGGATATAGGAGCTTTGGCTTTGTTGTCTTCTTCTGATTGTATGTTTTGCTTTTCCTTGTCACCAAAGCAAGATTCTATAGTGTAAGTTTTTTTCCACTGTGCTCATTTTCACAGCCAATTACTTGTCTTTTTAACTCTTTATTAAGGTAGGGCTCTACTTCCAGTGTGGAGAGAATACTGTCCCAAGCTTCAGGGGTTTCACGCAGATGGTTTTAGAGATACTTCTAGGGACCTGTGAGTTTTCAGTTCTTCCAAGGTGGTATAATCTAAGAAAAGGTGTTTATTCCTCTCCTGGCCTGTGCTCTGGTCTGTGAGCGACCACAAGTACTCTTTCCTGCCCTGGAACTGAGAAGAGTTCCTTCTCCAGTGCTGCCACAAGCTCTGCTATGCCAATATTTTTTAAAAAGAAATGACAATGCAGCTGAATTAATAGTCTTCATTCCTGTACTTGTATATGGACATAGAAAGCCATTAAGGGGTAGCATGAAGGACCTCCCAAAAGACAGAATGTAAACCAAGACAGAAACCTGAAATTTTAGGACTGTATTAACATCTATGCTAGAGAAACTTAAGTGTTTTGGTTTTTTTTGGGGGGGGGGGAGAATTGGAATTTGAGAGACTAACCACAGTTTTGCCACAAGGATGGCACCTAAAAAGGATAATGCTAAATTTTCCTCAGGTGTGCAGACATTTCTTGGAATTGGGAATATGGACAATGTGCCAATTGCACTAATTTAATTGAGGACAGGCCAGAGTGCTACATCAGTCGAAAGTTTCCACTCTTATACATACTATAAATTATAATTCTCTTTGGAGCCTCCATTGTGGGGCCCCTAAACGGGACTAAACATGCCCTTCTCCCCCCAGGAACATTTCTTCAACTCCAACACAAATAGCCACTTCTTGCTTGCTCATGGTGAACAGAGCCCACGTACTGGCCTAGAGGAAGGAGTCTCTGGTTTTGTTGCTTTTGGTGTTGCTGTGTCATTTCCCCAGGGTTGGATGTCAGAATCAGGCCTAAGCAGCTCCTGACAAACACACAAGGATGCCGGAAACAGAGGCCAGCAGCAATTCTTCGGGTTCCCCTCTGACACATGGGATCCTTAGCTTCATTCGAGACTCAGTTCAATTACCACTTCCCAAATGAGGCCTTTCCTGATCCCCCAGTTGTTAAAGAGTCCTATGTTAAAATTACTTTGTATTTACTTTTTATGTATTTTGTTATATTTTTCAAGAGTTCTTTAAAAAAAAAACCGCAGGTAACATTGATGAATCTCTGATCGTTAGTATCAGGTGAGACATAAAAAAAAAGTAGATGTATGCTTGCCAAAGGTGTTTGCCAGTGTCATGGAGGAAATCTGGCAGAGTACTCCTGAAGAAGAATGGCCTGTGGATGGTGGGATCCACCAGATGCTCATATTTGTAACCAGCATAATGTCACCTGTGTTGAGCCCTGGAACACTGCAGTCTCTTGGAAGATTAAATACACACGAGCACACACACAAAAATACACACGTTTAATTAGTTTAGTCTAACCATCCACACAGGAAAAACCAAGTGAATGAATGCCTATTGTTCAGATTATGTTTGACAATTTGTAGAACTTATCCACATTAGCATAATACATCTTAGACAATTACCATAAATGTTCAATAGTTTGGGCATAAAATTAAAGAGTGGGCCAGAAATTACAAATCTCCTTTAATGACCCCCAAATTTTTGCAACAAAGGCATACCTAATACTACTATCCTACTATCATTTCATGGCTATAACACTGGACACCAAAGAATTAAAAAGGATTATCAGTCAGAGGGTAGTGGAGACAAATGGATTTAAGCAAACTGTAGCTATTAACAAATAAGACTATACAAAGAACCAGGGTAAAGGACACTGTTAACAAAACATATGATTGAAAAAAAGAAAATGAGTTGGTCATATGATGAGAGCAAGGGATAACCGGTGGATATCCACTATGATCAGTGTCCTTGATATGTCACAAGAAAGCAAGGAAGGCTCCCAGATTGCTGTATGGACCACCATGGTAAACTTGTGGGAGGACATGGACAAAAGTTGCAGATATGGGCAGTGATCTACATTGTTAAAGGGATAATTACATACAGTTTTTTAATCTTTTACCTATCTTAGTACATTTTATTTCCTCCTCCCACTCCCTAAAACATAAATTCCATAAGGACAAGAACAGTTTCATTTAGCACAGTGCTTGGCACATAAATGGCCCTTAACAAACACTTATTAAAGTGTTTGTTGAAGTGTTAAATTGTTTGATGGCTTGCTTCATATTGTAGATTTTTGAACAAAGTTCCCTTTGTGGTTGCATCAATTAATAAAATCTCACATGATTTAAACACATGCATAGTAAGACACTCTTTTGAATAAGATCTCTCCATGCTTTCAAAATTACATTAGTAGGACTAGCGAAACTGATTTTTTCTGACCACCCCCCTTAGTCCCCCCAAAAAAGAGCAGCTGTTAAATTTGGAACATGACCTACTGATAGTTTCATCCTTCAAAAAGTAGAAGTGACATGGGAAAGTGCTGTTCTCACCAAGGAGGAAGAAATGGTTGGATAGGAAATTAAGCAAAAAGTAAACATAATGTCATATAGTTTGTGATATAGAAGATGTGCACAGTATGACTTATACATTGGATTTTAGAAGGGCTGATTTCAAAGGTCTTATAGGATAGACAAATTATGCTAGACAGAAGACCTGAATTCAAATTCTGAATCTGATTTTTTTTACTACTGTGACTTTGGAAAGCCACAATCTTCATAAGCCCTAGTTTCTGTTATCTGTAAAAAGGATTTGTAAGGATTGACTTATTGCTAGGCCCTAGTTGACATAAGTAACTCCATGTGTGATTACTGTCTCACTGATATACTGGGAAGATACTATGTACCCAGTGGTTTAGTCAAGTTCATTTTCAAGGAATGTAAGACTCTCCTGATCATAATCAGCTTAGCAAATTTCATCTAACTGAGGTTTGCAGTTAGAAAACTTCCTTAATCACAATGTTCTTGTGATCTATAATAGGAGTCACACTCCGTGCTACTTTTAAATTGACTACTCCTAAGGTCCACCCCACTCCAATCCCTACTTGGTTCTTGTGAATCTGCCCAACAACCATCAGATATAATAAGGGTGAAAACTAGAACTCTTGTGCTTTTGATTGGGGGGCACAACCCACCATATACCTGCACTGCCACCTATGCTTACCCACAGGACTGAAAGCCTAGGGAGTGACATGCTTATGTGCCTGTGAGTAATAAACTGCCTAACTTGTGATCCATGAGCACTTGTCTTCCTTCTTGATAACCTTACCTATGAACTCTTCACAGTATTCATAGTCCCTTCAAGCTTCTAGATCTATGATCCAGTACCATAATATTCATCAAGGGATAACAGCCCAAGAAGGACGGAAAGTTCTCAAGAATGATATTCTGAGGACATAAACAAATGTTTCAAGAAGGGTGGCTTCCCAAAGACACAAATATAGCTGCACAGGGAACTTAATTAAAAAATATATGTGTGTAAGATGGAGGGGAAAGCACATGACTTAAGATGAAAAAAAGAAAGTTAGCACATTCCTTTGAGAATAGTATTAGGAATGCTAGAGCCCACAAAGAGCAATTGAAAGAAAAAAACCGAAGACGAGGAGACAGTTTAAAGACCTGCTTTCAATGAGTGCAAGCATTAGGCATGGATGAACTAAATCTTAAGATATTGAAAATACTGGTAGATGTGATTGCTGATCACAGTTCATGACCTTTGACTGCTGAGAATGGAACGGGATGATGCCCTGTATGAAAATGAGCATGTAATGGCAGGAGAAAGACTAGGCAGGAATAACTAGAGTCAAAATGTCCATATTATTCAATGAATTTTCTGTCATAGGACAGTAAGACAAATATCTTAATTTGTATAAAAAGGAAGGAAGTAGAGTCTGAAAACTCTAAGGCAATGGGCTTTAGTTCCTTGAAAAAGTCTCTTAGACATATAAATGTATGTTTTGTGAACACTTGAAAAGGGAAGCTGTGATCATTAAAATCCAGCGTGGTTTATTTCATCAGGAAAAGCTCATGCTAGATTGTCCTCTTTGTTTTTGGGTTTTTTTTTTAAATGGGTTAAGTGAGAAGCAGCACATTGTGGTAGACAGAACTGGCCTTGGTGCTAGAAGACCTGGGTTCAAGTCCCTCCTATGATTCACTGACTTTGGGATTTTTGCCTTGGCCACCTTTTGTTGTCCTGTGCAAATCACTAAGAAAAAAAAATAATAAGGTGCCAATATGATCCTTTACCTTCCAGTAGAGGAATTAGCTCACCTGAAGTTCCCTAACACCAATAAATATACAAGTCTGGTTAAAAAACAAAAACCAATTAATATAATTTAGGAAACACTGTAAAATATTCCATACTTAGATTTCAGAAAAGCATTTTAATTAGTCTCTATTTTCTCTCCTTGGGGCTACATGTAATTGTAGGTTGGTAGGTAGTAAGAGGTATTGATTTTGAGGTACCAATCTGATATCAAATATTGATGTCATAATCATCTGGTGAGTGAAGGGCAGTAATTTTGATTAGCACACGATCAATTTTTCTCTAGAAATACTCTAATTTTTTTTCAATCCCTTATTAGACTTATTTTGCATAAATTGAGTACTTAAAACCTGCCTTGATGTTTCTATACAGATTAAACAACAACATACACTCAAATTTATCAAATGATACAAAAACATTAAATATCTACTATATACTATATGTAGGATATATAGATAGGTATACTATAAATCTAATAATATATATAAATTAATATAATTAAACTCAGCTTCTACTTTAAGAAGCTTCAAATTAAACTATGTCCCTTTTCAAAAGTAATTTGATGTGAGAGTGCTTTAGGAAATATGTTGGTGATTAATTCAAATTGTTCACATGATTAATATTGTAATATAAACAGTAGAAGCCTGTTTTCTGTCCTCACAATGCCTAGAAGTTGGGACATTTAACTTATGACACTGGAAAACCCACTCCCTTATCAAACAAGCATATCATTAAAAGCTAGCAAGCATTTATAAAGCATGTTAGATTTGCAAATTGTTTTATGTTTTTTCATTTGATCCTTACAACCCTGATAGGTGCTATTACTGTCCCATTTTACAGATGAAGAAACTGATGCTTAGAGAAATCAAGTAACTTGCCCAAGGTCATAGTGCCAGTACCTACCTGAGGAAGGGTTTGGACTAAAGCTCAGTACCTACTCACTGCACCACTTATAGTTGCCTCCATTTAATTCCATAAATATTAACCTGACAAAAAGAAATAACAGGACAACAAAGGAGATAGCAGCTCTCATCATTTGACTGGCCAATTTTCTGAAATGGACACACAAAACATTAACTCATTGAAAATATTAAGGCTTTTTTACTTTGAAAATAGATATCACAGACACACTGGATCTTCATGATGAAGAAGGGACAGCTATCATTCACACTAGGTGCAACAGCTTACTTAAATGAGGCTGGTCAAACACAATTTAGGTTAACCAGGAATAAATTTGGTAATTTTTTTTTTACCTAGGAGTACTACAAAATACATTTAAAAATACCATGTGAACTATTTTCTGCTTTCAATATAGACTAGACAAATCATGAAATAAACAAATGTAATATTCTTGTGTTTCAACTACTGTGCTTCTTAACAAAGAGAACTATTATAACTGATGAGGATGCAGTAGGTTTTTTTTATCTCACCAAATTACCAGTGTGTACATAAGCAGCACCTGAAAAAAGACTTTATATAATATCTAAATACAAGGCTATTGAAAAACAGTTTTCATTACACTGATCAAAGAAGAAAACATCTGGCTGCTTTCAAGCTAAGTAAGCAGGATCTACTCTTCCTGCCACTTTAAGACCAGCTTTAATAGAGCCTTTACATTTCTCTCAAATACATTAATGACTTACATAGGAATTTTAAACAACATTTTTACTGGTTCCATGTTCATTTGTTCTCTACCCTTTTAAATAAGTATATATTTGGTTACAGGTACAACTCGGATTGATGGGCACCCAAGTTTCCCTTTTAGTGTTGTACTCCTAAAGCAGTAGTATATTACATCTGTGGAAGGCACTTAAAAATAACTTCTATAATCAGAGTAAATTACTTTAAAGGAGTGTTTAATAAATAAAAACTGATTCTCTGATTAGTCCTGAAATTGAATAATTTTTGAAATTAACACAAGTTGTTTTGGACTGGATCTGTGATTTCATCAGTACCCAGAATTCCTGGTGAAGTTTCTCTTCCACAACAGGCTGGCATTTGCTATGAAACTTAATAATCTAACAGAGTTGCCTGGGGGAATGAGGAATTGCCTGGGGGAATGAAAGGTTAAGTGATGTGCTCAGGATTACACAAACAACAAGAATGTGTCAGACCACTGTCCACACTGCCTCTCTGAAAAGTATTACCCAGTATTAAAACGTCTAAATTAATAAATGAATTTTCAGAAATTTACAAATTAAATAACTGATCATTCAAAATGTGATACAGTCTAGTGTTTATTTACGTTATGGAAGATACACTTGAATTTCAAAAATTTAAAACATATAAAAGTGGTTAAGGGCTAACATTTTATCAACATTTGATAAATGCATAAGAATGTTTATTATACAGCAGGATACAATGGTAGTGCTAATGCCAATAGGGCACCATGGATGTTAGTCTAAAAAATGTCACTATGCTTTATACAAACAACAACAACATTTGCTGCCGTTTAAGAATATCGGGGCTTGGTCTGCTTCTAATTATTAGCAGTCCCATAACATTTTAAATGTTATATAGTGTCATTTTATTTAGTTTGGCAAATGTTTCAAAATAAAGAAAAAAGTAGAAATGTCATTACTTCACAGAAATGCACATCCAATTCTGGTTTTCAATAAGAACAATAGGTATAGATCAGAATTCTCCCTATATGAAATAATTTACACACAGATGAAAGCTAGAACACTATCTAAAATAATCACTAAATACATTTTTTAAGAAATAAACAAGCAAGTATGGTTTTGCATTATCAAATATCAAAAATGTATAGTTGATGTAGTGTCAAACAGAAATAATATTCTAAAATGAAAAAGGAATAATTTCAATGAATGTGCAACCTAAATCAACCAACTTTATATTGTAGTACAACAATATTAAGAAACCACTGATCAGAAATACAACTGTATATAAGAAAAAAAGTCCATAATCCACAAAACTGTCAGGCCATAAAATAAAATAGCTCCATAGTTTACAGGTAAAACTGAGGCAACAAAAATGCGTGCTTATCTCTGATAAGTAGATATTTATGCAGAGGATGTAACACTTTGTTTGTAGACAGCATGGTAGGCATTTCTCAGCAAGACATAAGGAAAACAAGATTCCAAAAGATCCATCGTCAGGAATGGTGATTCCTGCACAATCTGAAAAACCACCAGAAGTGCATCAGAATTAAAATTCCTCACAAAACCATACATCATTTGCTTTTACTTATGAATACACCCTTCTATGGTCCAATGTCATAAGAAAGTCCACGTGCTAATTATTTTAATTGAATAGAAAACCGTAATGGCAAATGGTAGGTACCCAGCACGTTCAAGTACAAAGCTAAACCAGGTTACTATAGTTTTCCATCAACAAGTATTTACTAAGTACCTGAACTGTACTCCACATTGTGCTAGTTATCGTGCAGGGTAAAAAAACAAGCAAACAAACAACAACAACAAAAACAAAAAAACAAAAAGGCATAGAGTAAGGTCCATACCCTGAAGACATAAATATTTACTCAATGGGAAGAATCTGGTTGGAGAAAAAGACTAACACATGGAACTGCAGCAAATAACTAAAAGACTGAATGGTCAAGTCCAGGCTCCAAGCACTGCACAGCTTTAGAGATCAATGAAGGCTCAAGTAATTAGGGGGAGACTTCTGAAGGAGGAAGGATTTGACGTTTAGGAAAGATCTGGATAAGTGAAGGGGAAAAGGCAAGAAATTCCAGATGAGGAGAACATTATGAGATGTGAATGTGTATGTGAGCATGTGTAACGTGTTCTCTAGACAAAAGAACAAATACTAAAAGTATAGAAAGCGTGTTTTAGAATAATGGGAAAGTAAGGCTTCAAGGCTAATGTAAAAAAACAACAACAACAAAAAAAACCACCACCACCACAAAAGTCAGGCAGAAAAATCTGAACTTTCCTGCCATAGGAAGCAGTAAACCACAAATATTTCCCAATAGCTTATGTAACATTATATATACATACAACAAAGAATGTCCAATAGCTCTCTACTTGCCCCCAAATTTGCTTTAACCTGATATTACTGTTTTGATGTTGAAACAGTAAAGACCTAATTATTGTTAGAGTATTTTCGAAAATGACAGTACAACAGAGGATGGAATGAGAATAAAGATCAAAAGAAGCTTTTAGGTCTACATTTTGTGTAATTACAAAATTATAAAAAAAAAATTAGTGTTTTTGAAAACCACTACATATCTAACAAGAACTTACTGAACTGTTAAAAATAATCAAAATGTAGACTTACCATGTCTAGCAGTAAATAAACAGATTCCCTATTCCTCGTTGTAGTTTTATCTGTCTCTTGACCAATTTT
This sequence comes from Vombatus ursinus, assembly GCF_900497805.2. Taxonomy (NCBI): domain Eukaryota; kingdom Metazoa; phylum Chordata; class Mammalia; order Diprotodontia; family Vombatidae; genus Vombatus; species Vombatus ursinus. The sequence continues at coordinate 31,630,106 of NW_020954557.1, read as the reverse complement.
CAATAGACTAGATGATGCAAGCTGAAAAGACATTTTAATTTTATTGCTTTGTGTCTCTTTTCTTTTAAAAACTTTTATTAATACCGTTTGTCTTTCTTATATTATCCTCACTTCCAAATATATCCCTCCCATCCATCTTACTGAGTGAGCCATCATTTAAAACAATGAAAATTTAAGAAGAGGTGGAGGGGAGGAGGAGGAAAAAACTGTCAGCAAAACTACCAACACCACAGATGGAATATGACAATATATGCAATGGTCCATTATCCATAGTTCTCCACCTCTGAAAGGAAGAGAGGTAGTTTCCCTTCTTCTCTCTGGGGCAAAGCTCAATCATGATCAAGTTTCTTTTTGTTGCTATTCTTACTATTACATTATTTCAGTTTCTTTGTTCTACTTACTTTATTCCAAATCAGTTCATAAAAATTCTTAAGTCTTCCTAAGTTTCTTTGAATTTTATGATCAAGTTTCATCAGTACTGTTTATTTATCAATCTGATTGTAGAAAACTGTTAATTATGCACACAATTTCAAATAAGATGCATTTCAGGGGGATACACTCAAATATTAATTCATATATCTACACAAAATGTACATAACTAATATGTCTTTTCACACTTAGGAATTTTATAGAATATCATTATTCTTGTATTTAGCTCCAAAAATGTAGAAGACTTTCTAAGATTCGATCTTTTTAAAATTATGCAAGTGCTAAGATCTGTAAATGGACAAATTATCTTTTACTTCATTTTCAAAATTTTTATGTGGTGTACTCAAATAACAAGAAAAGTTCAGAGTAACCTATATATCCTTACAAACAACATTAGCATTTACTTATGTCTATCTTAGGTATCCCTCAAACACAGAAACAAGGATCTAAGATGGAAGTTATTTTTCATTGAATATGCCATGTACTGAACAACATACCATGTCTCTGTAACCTAAAATGATCAAATATTCATATATGTATTTTCCTTTGGGCTACTATATTTAAAATCACACTGTTAGGAGATGACTTGACATTGGTAAGAGCTATTACTAATAGTAAGGAAAAAACAACAATTTTAAACTAATCTAGCTATTCTTTTTAGGTCTGGGCTACATTAATTAAAAAAATTTCTTTTGGCAATGTGCATTACTTTTGTTGCTACACTTCACCACCATTAATTTTCTCTTCACCCCAATAGGGGATAGGAACATGCATGAGAAAGAGAGCCTGCCTCAAGATAAGCATATTCCCTTTGCCTAAATTCAGTTAACCTATCCCTTCCTTTTTCACACCCTAGGCATCCAGAGTGTAAGTAATAAGAGAATCTCCAGGAAAGGCCAAAGGGTAGCATGAGATGCAGGGGGTGGGAAGGGGAGGTCAAGCTACCAGTTATAAATAACGTAGACTTCACAAGACAAAGAATGGGGTTTTGAAAAAAGGGCAAACACCAAACTTTCAGATTATAGAAAAGTAAGTAATCTATTCATGAGACCTAGCATTCATATTTTACTTGAAAGCAGCATTTTTTTTAAAACCTAGAATCTAGGATCTATGAATGTTTTTTAAAAAGTATTATTTTAGTATCATTAATTTACTTTGTAATCCTATGTATCTTATTTTACGGATTTAAAACCAGCATCCTAAGAGCTTCATAGGTTCCATCAGACTACTAAAGGGGTTAATGACATAAGATTAAGAACCCTTGACTTAAAATAAATGTGTAAGTCATGAATTTTTGAAGTTAAATAATACATACGGCCAGAAATTCTTTAAGGCGATCTTCAATGCTTCCTTTGTGAATAGTAAACAATGCTGCAGCAATCTGGTTGATGGCTTTTGCCAGGCAATGTATGTTGTTGCAGTGTCCTAAACCAAAATGCTAACAGGTTATTATGGATCCTTTATACTTAATAAAGGGAAGAAATATTTAGAAGACTGCTGCTTCAAGATTAATCTTTTATGGCCTCAAAAATATAAGGGACCATGCAATTCAATGAAAATCATGGAATGATCAAATCAATACTGAAGGCACTGACCATCTTGTTCACCTACTATTACCATGAGTAATACAGCCAAAACTAGTATATATGTACCCTAAGCTTGTGTTTAAAAGTAAAATGCTGAGCCTTATAGTGACAATTGCTCACAATTGTATCGTACTTTAAGACTTTGCAAAGTGCTCTCCTTACAATAACCCTGTGAAGCAAACGAATAAGGATTAGTATCCCCATTTTACAGATAAGGCAAACTAATGTAAGAAGTTAAATTACTTGCCAATGGTCATTGAATTAATGTGGCTGAAGGCTGAACTCAAAACCAGATCTATTGCTTCCAAGTCTAGTGTTCTAACCACTACATCAGTGGTATCAAATTTAAATAGAAACAAATCCCTGAAAGCAGGATATTGATTTAGAAAACCACGAATTAACACTGTCTATGTTGTACTGCATTTTTATTTATTTTATTAAATATTTCTTAATTACATTTTAATCTGGTTCTGCACACGAAGGAGTTTTGCAGCCCATGAGTTTGACAACTTTGCATTTTGCACTATACCACACTTCTCTCTACTATAAATGTAGCTGTGTATTAAGAAAACCAAGTCTTCAAAAGGTTATTAGGTAAAGTAAGAAAGTTTAAAAAACTTTTCCAAATCTTACAGTGTTATAATGTAGAATGTGGATACATTATAAAAAATACAATATGAATTATCTGAAAAGAAACCAGCTAACACTAAATGCCATTTCTCTCCAATAGCCAAAGATTCTTACTGGAAAATACAAAACTCTATTACCTTCAATAGCAGGGCTGTACTGAGACATAACATTACTGGCCAGTGTTGGTAAAGAAACTGCCACGAACACCATAAGAAGGCAGGCAATTTTATATTCTTCTTCTGGACTAATGTTTTCTAGGAAAAACAATTGAGAACAAAAGCACAGGTTTTTTAAACAAGGCTGGTCCAATAGGTGGTCATTTAAGTGAAACTGAAAACAAATTGTAAAATTTTAAAACCACATCTCTTCATTAGGATCTACAAAAACAGAAAAACTAAATCTAATTTGACAGAAATCACACATGATGGATGGAACATCAAAGTTGGTAATTTTTTCTAAAATCATATGTAGGCTCTTATGTAAAATATTTTCTTACTTTTTCCAAAGATTATAAGGCAAAAGAGGGAGAGAGGGAGAGGAGTTAAGTCAAAAACTAGATTTCCTAAAGTTTTTGATCCAGAAATAGAAAGGGATTATCAACTTCTAAGGAAATCTTACTTTGGACACTTCAGACATTTATTTCCTCAGCATTTCTCCTGAGAAATTCTTAGAAAATGTTGCTGAAATTAAAACATATGGATCCATAGTCTAAAATTTAATGTAAAGAAAATGGAGTGGGTTTCCTATATGATCTATTACTTGTAAAGTTTATTTAGCCAAAAAGGAAACACTTATTAAAGAAGCTGAGACTATGCTCTCAGGGAACAATAAAACTTCTTTTATTTAGAATTATACAATCATTATTATTATTATAGGTCGAGTACCTTCTGACTCCTTGTTTTTTCTTTTTCCTTTTTTTTCCTTTTTTTTTTTTTTAGGCAGTTAGGGTTAAATGACTTGCCCAGGGTCACACAGCTAGTAAGTGTCAAGTGTTTGGTCTGAAGCCGGATTTGAACTCAGGTCCTCCTGACTTCAGGGCTGGTGCTCTATCCACTGCGCCACCTAGCTGCCCCTGACTCCTTGTTTTTTAACCACTATATATTATACACACTAGAATCTCCACCAAAGGATAAGTAAGAATAAATTCTGGAAATAGGTGTAGAGGAGGGAAAAGGTGAAAGCTGACTAAAATTTGTGAATAACTCCTGAAGTTCAAACTATTCTAGTCCCCAATATCATAGATAATTGAAAAGATTATAGTAGATGTAAGCAAATTTATTATAATAAAACATGTTCTAACAAGAATAAAGAAAACCAGATTCCTGACTCAAGTCTCTTTCTACTGAAATTAATCTTCCACACAGTTGCTAAAGTATTTTTCCCAAGTACAAGTCTGACCATATCACTGTTCCCCCTCATCCTAATTCAACAAACTCCATTACCTCTACAGATAAAAAAATAACTTCTTCTACTGGGCATGTAAAGCTCTTCACACCTTGGTCCCAACCTACCCTTTACAGTTTTGTTTTGTTTTGTTTTGTTTTTAGGCAATTGGGGTTAAGTGACTTGCCCGAGGTCACACAGCTAGTTACCTTTACAGTTTTATTAACATATTACTTTCCTCCACAAACACTACAATCCAATAAAATCTGACTTTTTGCTGTTCCTCACATACATTCGATAACTCCCATCATTCATGCCTTTATACTTATCTGTCTGTCCTTCATGCCTGGAATGTACTTCTTCCTCACTTCTCTTGCTCAACATCCTCCCTGTTCCCCATAGCTTCTAGTGTCATCCCCACCCCCCAATTAATCAGTACATATTTTTTATGTACGTTGTGTCCTATAAGACCCTTGCTGGCAGGCACTGTTTCATCTTTTTTCTTGTAAACTCAGAACCAAACACATAATAGAGGCTTGGTACACTGCTGATTTGATGACTGAATAATGATTAAAGAAAATTAAAATATAAAATATATCAACTTCTACATACATTAAGAGTTGGAAAAGGAACTTATTAGAAAACAAAAAGCTCAAAGATAATGCTTCTGAAGAAAGAAATTGTTAAAATAACTTAACACCTAGAAGTGAAGGTAAAAATGATCATTCTAATAATGAATTCTACATAGGGAATATTCTCATTCGTGAAGTAGATACCATCTGTAATAACTACAGTTTCAACTAAACTTTTATAGGAACTACATTTTGTTTATAATTTACTTTAAAATGAACTTACAAAGGATGGATTTACAAATATACTTTTAGTTTGCCATGTTTGATTTGTTACCTGATTTCTGTGAGGAGAGCGCTACAACCAAGGCTGGATCAATCTCACATGGCAATCCTGCAGCTGAGGACAACTCATAAACATTCATTGCAACCTGAGAAAATAATGAGCATTACAAGGTAAGAAAAACTTAATCCCAGCAAATTTCGGTTTCATCATTTGCAAAACAAGAGGGGTGAACTGGATGGGTTCTGAGATCCCTTTCAGCTTTTGGCTCAAGATCCCACAATCCTAAAATGAAATGACAACTGAGCCCAGGAAAACAGATCAACTTGAAGGAAAAAACCAAAAGGGTTCAGGACAGAGGCCTGTGGAACTCTTGTATTAAGTAGGCAGGAGATGGATATTGATCCAATAAAAAAGAGCTGATTAGTCATCATAGGTAAAGAATTCAAAGAAAACTGTGTGGCAGAAGCCAAGAGAAGAGGGGTTTATCTGGAAGTCGTGGTCAACAGTGACAAAAACCATAGAAGTCAATTAGGATGAGGACTGAGGAAAGACAATTGATTTAATAGTTTATATCAAATGCCCTAACTTTAGTTTCTTCCAATGATTTACTACTCTACTTTTACTTAAATCAGCTATAGTCATACTCCTAATCTAGCACTGCTGAATGTCACTGACAGGGGTCACTAATACAACTTTGCCAATGGGGTCTGTGAAGGGAAGTAGAGTGAGATAAGGCTGGAAAGTAGTTTGGAGCCAAATTACAGAGAGCCTTTAATACTAAGCTAAAATAACTGTACTTCATCATGGAGGGTGGTCTGATCAGACTTGTGCATTAGGAAGGGTATCCTAGCAGCCATGTGAAGGACAGACTGGAAAGCAAAAAGATAGGAAGCAGAGGGCCCAGTAATACAATAGTATTACAATGGTCCAAAGAAATGAATTCCTGAATTACGGTGGTAGCATTGAGTAGAGAGGAGACCATGGATTTAGTAAGAACTACAACAACAGAATCATCAAGACTCAAATTAACTGGATTTGGGAAACACGGAAGAGGAAAATAATTCTAGTCAGTATTTGTATGTCAAGACTAAAAAAAAATTGTGAATGACACACAAAAAGTCAAATTGTACTTGCAGAACTTTCAAATAACATAAACATAGCAGAACATCCTTGAGTTGTGATTGTCAGGTTATATAATGTGGGCCAATAGTGATATAATGACTTGTTGTAAGGCCTGGTTTACAAGTATACGTAATTCTAAAATGTATCTTTTTATGACTTTTTTCCATGGCCATTATGTAATACATCCTAGATTCTTTTGAATTGCTCTATCTACTAAGAATGGCCTATAATTCAATTCATTTTTAGAAGCAATGTTATTTAGATCGCAAGCTATCAATGCCTAAGGGTTTCCCCATAACCACTTTCACCTTTATACTCTACATAACTATCCAGGCTACCAAATTCTAAGCCTATCTGATCGGTTCACATAACTCATAAACTTCCAGTGTCCTTAGTGGATAATAAGATACTCTTGCATATGGATGATGATCCATTATAATCTGCTCAGCTGCATACTTAGTAGAATCACCTTACCATTTGCATTTTAGCTCTAATTAAGTGATAAAGTTCACCTCTCAAGAGAGTCACACTTATATTCATTCAGTTCCAAAGCCAAGCCCTCAAATCAAATCAAGAATGTACTACATTTGAACAGAGTTTAAAATGGGCATGGAGGTCTATTTGTACAGTTACAAGAGTCTAAAACGGTTTTTAGCTTATGGCAAATGAAAATTATCTTCAGTCAACTTTATACTACATAAAATGATTGAAGAGCATGGATAACTGGAATGCCTGTGCATCTTTGAAACAAGTTTTGAATTATCTTTTTATCATTTAGGGAAGTTGTCTGAAGTTAATTTTAAGGACAAACATATGACATGAGTCCTCTAAAACAGCAAGAACTACAATGTGGTTTGGGATTTTTCATATATTTTACACAACCTAAAATATTTAATTTTCATTTAATAATTTTTAATATTAATTTAATATTTAATATTAGTTAAATTAATTAATTAATTAAGTTGATTTAATATTTAATAAATTATAAAAATGAAACTTGCAAGTAAAAAAATTACCTTCATATCAGTTTCCCTTGGAATGTGGTCCTTAAAATCTTCAATTGAGCTTACAAGGAAAGGAATGTGGTAGGATAAGACCTAGGAAGAACAATAAATATGTATTCAACCTAGATTATTTCAAAACGGGGATCTCTAAAAAACAAAAACACAAAATTGGAATTATTCTATTTTTTCATGAAGGTTTTTTTATTTTATGCATTATCAAGTGGTTTTAAAGTATTTAGACATTTCAAAATGGAATGCATTTAATACTGAAATGATAACTGCCAAAAGGGAAAAATGGGGCAGCTAGGTGGCGCAGTGGATACAGCACCGGCCCTGACGTCACGAGGACCTAAGTTCAAATCCAGTCTCAGACCAAACACTTGATGCTTACTAGCTGTGTGACCCTGGGCAAGTCACTTAACCCTATTTGCCTCCCCCCCACCCCAAAAAAAAACCAAAAGGGAAAAATGTTTTAAGCACTCTTTTTTTTTTTTTTTTGGCTAGGCAATGGGGTTAAGTGACTTGCCCAGGGTCACACAGCTAGTGGGTATTATGTGTCTGAGGCCGAATTTGAACTCAGGTCCTCCTGACTCCAGAGCCAGTGCTCTATCCACTGCGCCACCTAGCTGCCCCTGTCTTAAGCATTCTTAAAGTTGAAAAGCACAGAAACTGACGTCTGGTCAAAGTATAATCCATGGATTTTAAATATGAAGTTGGAATCAGTTCCAACAACACTATACAAAATTTTAATTACAATATGTTTTTACAGGAGGCTGAATTCTAGAACTGACTTGATCCTATATATGGCTCTGGATCTGTATGACATATAAATACAGTTTCTGGAAAAACAAGTATATGGGGGCATGTTTATAGTCGATTCTTACATCTCTAAGTGCTTCTTGTGCCAATGATCGGAATGACAGGATTACACCAATTATAGTCATCCTCTTCAAAACACTGTCAACAGCTAAAAATTTTTAAAGGATGAAGAAGAAAAATAAATTAGACATAGCTCTTCAAATGTAATCATCAGATATTTTTAAAAAGTAAATTATAACTGCTATTAAAATAAGCTGAAATACTCAAAAAGATATGTATAAGATAGTTCAAAGTCAAGTTATTAATCTGAAATGAGCTAAACTTCTCTGTTAAAATCTAACACCCTAAAGTGCTAATGTGATTGAATGATTTGTCTCTCCATACTCCTGGATCATGCCCATGACAAATGAATGTCCAATAGGTATCTTCAACATGTCCAAAAGAGAATACCCACCCTTCTCCTCTTTCCAATTACTCTGTGACTATCAAGAATGCCACAATCCTCCCAGTCACCCAGGCTTGCCATCTTGGTTTCATCTTTTGAATTCTCACTCACACTCACTCCACATAACCAGTCTGTTAGAAGCCTTCCCATTTCTACTTTCACAACCTCTCATATCCACTTACATAGGTACCATCTGGTACTGGTACAAGCCCTCATCACCTCATATCTTGACTATTATAATAAACTTCTGGTTCGTCTCCCTGCCTTAAGCCTCTCCCCATTCAAATCCAACTTCCATTTCTCTTCCATTCTTCTTACTCTACTCTCCACCACACACTCTACAATCTAGTAACATTCATCTTGTTATGCTATTCCTTGCTCATGACACTAGATCTCCTGAATGTAAGTATTTTCACTGGCTGTCCCACATGACTGGAATACTCTACACCCTTACCTCCTGTCTTCTTTCAAGCCTAAGCACAAACCCCACTTTTTTTTTTTGGTCCAGTGCTCAAGCCATCATTTTTTTTTTTTTTTTTTTTTTTGCTTTTTGGTGAGGCAATCAGGGTTAAGTGACTTGTCCAGAGTCACACAGCTGGACATTTCACACATTTCAAGGCTGGAGCTCTATCTACTGTGCCACCTAGCTGCCCCCAAACTCTACTTTCTTTAAGAGGCCTTTCCTGGTTTCCCCCACTGCTAGCATCTTCTCTGTGATATTAACATCTGTGTGCACACATATGCATGTACATGTATATGTGAATAAATACAAGTCTATAAATATTTGCACAAATACACATATGTATATGCCCTATGTACTATGCATATAAACACACAAACACATGTATAAATGTAAAGCACATATACGTGTGTGTATATATGTATACATGTGTGTGTATGTACACACACACACACACACACACACACACACACATCTCTTGTATTTAAATACTTGCTCACAAATTGTCTCCCCCATTAGAATGTGGGCTCCTTAAGGGCAGGGTCTGTGTTTTTTGCTTTTCCTTGTATCCCCAATATGTAACAAAGTATCTGTTAAATAGTAACATCTTAATAAATGTTTGTTGCCTGAGTAACTAGAGCCAAGAGATTTAACTCTTTTAGCTCTGTAACACTCACACTGGGCCCACATTGTACTGATCGATGAGTGCTACACATAGCCTAGTACTTCAAGTCCAAGTATGCTTCAGTTTACATATTCTTTGATTGTTGACCTGCTATCCCTCCCCCTCTTCTAGTTCTGAAATCATAAACAAATCAATACAGCCGAGCTACTAGATATAGTGTGTCAATCTACTCCCCTATGGTTCTTCTGTTCACCATCCTTGTGGCTTTCCTAATCAAAATGGCTCTCCTCAACTACCGTGGCCTTTACGGGCTGCTTCCACCACTAAAATGCAAACTCCTTAAAGGTAGGAACTACCTTACTTGTGTGTTCTATCCCCAATTCTTAGTGCATTAGTGTTTTAAAAATTTTTTTTCATTCTTTATTCTATCAATCATTCAATACTCTGTGATTCCTAGAAACCCTTAAGATAAAAGGATTACAAAAGTATACCAAACTTGAATCTGAGCAAAAGGAACACCCATTTGGGAGAACACAGCACAGTATTTGAGACAGATGAAATTTTTTTAAAAGAATCTACTTCTTCACTCTCTTGGTTTCCAACCCCAACAATAAACCTATTCCTCTAAATTGTATAACTGTTTCATAACCATGGCCTTTGACAGAGAGGCAACATGGTATACAGTGAAAGGAACAGTGGGCTTGGTGGCATAAGATGTGGATTCAACTTGTGACTCAGCCCCTAATTGTGCATCCTCAAGCAATTCACTTTTCCTTTCTGGGACTGAACTTTTATGAAAAGAGGAACTGGACTACATGATTTCTAGGTTAGATAATACTTTCTGCTCTAATATTCTAGGAGTCAAACTTGAAACTATGCAGGCTAGAGATTTTCCATGGATTTTATTTTTGAAAAATCCAACAGAGAAAACTGAATACAAACTATATTATGTATGTATGTGTATGTGTGTATGTATGTGTTCAAATAATATGACTCTGAGCAAAAGCCTACCAAAACGTTCTCTACGAAAATTGGCAAATTCCATTTAAAATTTCAGCAAATTCAATTGTTTCCATTTCAAGGAACATTTAAAAGTAATGGTGAAAGAAGAGATACAGTACTCAACGCTGAAATGGGATGACCGCTTCTAACAAAATGGAACATAATACAAAAAGCTGTTAGTGGAAGAGTGTTTAAGTAAATGATAGAAAAGGGGAGAAAAGAAAAAAAAGGAAGAGGAAAAATGGAAAAAGAGGGAACAAAGCAAAAAGAAAAAGCTATGTGGAAAAGCCATACAGCAGGCCTACACAAGCTGCGGCACGCATTCCCCCAAAGGATTTCAGGCAGCCCGTAAAAAAACGAGTAACAGAAAATATTTCTAATATTGACATCGATGTAATTTGAAAAATGCATTTGTATTTCTAAATCTTAAGCATTACATTTTTTTTTTTTTTGGAATAAGCTAGAAGTAAACTGAATTAACCCGCAAACAAAGTGCTTCTAAGTTGATGTCCTGCTGCGCCTGCTTTAATGAATAGATAAAACTCATTTGTAATTAGAAGTATCCCTTTAACATGTAATTACTGTCCAAACATTTTTTAAAAGTTTGTTCTCTAAACTAAGTTGAACAGGTCCTTTCTATTCTTGTTCACAATATTTATTTAGCAACCCCTTATAGCTCAGAGAAACCACAGGAAAACCAGCCTTATTACTTAAGGCTTTATCAAAAACTGTGAATTAGTAAAGTCTAAATTAATGAGGTTTTACTGTATCAAAATAAAAAGTTAAGAGATACTTTACAGAATTAGCTAATAATAATAAGGATTTATCTTTGTCAAAGGAAACAGCATACCAATGTGTTGATTTAGAGTGAAAGAAAAATTACTTTTAAGACAATGCCTGGGTACTTAACTTTTGGCTGCATAGATATTTTCTAACTGTAGATGAATAGTATTTTTTTTTAACATTTCATTATTTATGTGTATAAGTTCAAGGCAAAAGCAAACATCAAGGTTCAACCACAGATTCTTGTTTATAAAAAAAAAATTATGAGTTACCCACAAGATAATCTTTTAAAAAGAGCTGCCATCTGGTCTGGTTTGTCAAAGCTGGTCCTCATTTGTGTTAGGACATCAACATTCTCTACCACAAGTTTCTAAAAAGAAGAAAGACCTTAGGTCAGGCATAGACCTTAGTATGTTAATAAGATAAGAGCATACTTAGGAAATTACAATCTGGCAAGGAAGAATACAATTCATGAAATCCAGATGCTCCAAACTATCCTTTCTCTAAAGGTACTACACAATTACTCGGAGGTAAGCCTTGGATTTCTCTTTAATGCACCAAGACAGAAAGGAAAGAGGAGTTTGCTGAAAAGCACTGAAAATAATTAATGACATAAAGGACTGACTCATGGGCAAATTATGAAGGCTAATTCTAACAGTCATGGAACTAAATACAAATATTTGAAGTGCTGTCAACAAAAAAAGGATTACATTTAAATATATGAATTGGAAGAAAGAGTATTATAAAAATGCATTAAAATAATGGAATTTTCTAATAGAAACACTGCATATTTCATTTAGTTAAAAATTCAGAATTCATCCAAATAGAAGTGATAACCATCCTAGCAGGAAGATGAACTGGATAACAATAAAATTCTCCCTCAGTCCTTTAGTTCTAAAATAATGAGGTTTGTTTGGGTATTTTTAGTTCCATCATTACCAATTATTTGTGCTGTACAAATCTACTAACTTCTGTTAATTCCTACTCTGAAATTTCTACCACTAGACTAGTCCACTAGTCTAATCACTCATTCTTAGAATAATCTACCACTCTAGTACCTTATCTTTACTCTATTAAAATTAATCTTTACACAATATTTTCATCATATGTTTCCCCATTCAAGAACTAATAGTACGTCTCTAGTATACCACAATTAAATTCAGAAGCCCAAAATTCAAGGGCTTCTACCTAAAGAGATCCCGTACAATCCATTTTCAACTTCATTTCTTCTTATTCTACTACTCATACAAAAACTAATGACTCACTGAGGTGACAATTAAAAAATCAAGTTTGAACTTAGGCTACATGAAGAGAAATTCTACCTATCAAATGAGGGAGGTGATAGTTTCAATATATATTAGGTCCTAGTCAGACCATATCTAGTGTACTACACTGAGTTCTGGCATTATGTTTTAAGGGGGTCATCGATAAGCTGGTGTTCCTCCAAAGAAGGGTGACTAAGACGGTAAGGTGATTTAAAAAACCCTGTAATACAAGGAATGGTTAAAAAATTAGAAATGTTTAGCCTAAAGAAGACAATGAAACAATGATGCAATCTTGAGGTTGAAATATTTAAGAGTTGTCCAAAAATGAAATAATAGGATGTCTCCAGAGATAAGAGTTTCCCAGGACTGGAGGCATTCAAGTGAAGCCTGAAAAACCAACAATTTGTCAGGATGACGTAGAAGGAATTCATGCTATAAGAAGGGTTTAGACTATGATTAGACTAAGGTCTCTTCCAACTCTAAAAACTGCTCTAGGGGCAGCTAGGTGGGGCAGTGGATAGAGCACCAGCCCTGGACTCAGGAAGACCTCAGGTCAAATCTGGCCTCAGACACTTAATAGCTCTGTGACCCTGGGCAAGTCACTTAACCCCAAATGCCTTTAAAAAAAAAAAAAAAGAAAGAAAAACTAAAACTGCTCTATTTTTTGCTAGCTCCCACCTGCATGCCTTTTACATTTGCCAGTCTAACTAGAATGTCTCTTCTCCTGTCAATCCAGTGTTTGGGTTATGTTTGACACTTAAATTTACCTACTACCAATATTACTTGATTTCCCATACATGACTCCTCATTTGTACGCCTGGCAATGGTAGACGTATAATTTGTACTAACTGTGATTTGGAGTCAGAGGTCCTGGGTCACGATACCAACTCTGCTACTTATGACTGTCACCTTAGGTAAGTCACTTACCCTCTCTAGGGCTCAAGTTTCTCCCATACAAAGCAAAGATGTTGAATTATGTGACGTCTGAAGATTGCTTCATCTCCAAATCCTCAGTTTCATATCTGTACTTGTGATTTACTGGCTAAAAATGAGTCTTATAATTTTAAGAATATGGTCGGTCTTTTCTTCAAAGGGTAGATTTTAATGAGATTCCTTTTGTATCCCATCCACCCCCAACAGTACCAAGCACAACATCCCAACACAGATGACTAAAATTCAAACAAGTAGTGGTATTTATCAACAATAAGACTGTAAATTAAATACTGAAAACAAATCAACTGAGTACAAGGAAAAACAAGTATTTTCTTTCTTTACGTTTAAGTTAATTGGCATAATTTACATAAAAGATCTTGATTCCTTATTTAATTTGTATATATGTTTTCTGGGTCCCTATGAGTAACTAGATGGAAAAATTGATCTGGAAATTGCCTAAAAAATTCTTTTGGCAGAGGAGGATAGGGAAACCAATTGGTTCAATGGGCATGACTCCAAATGCAACATCCCAGGAATTTGAGCAGGCAGAGAAGACTGGTTGTTTTTCCCCAAGAAATTAATAAACAGATACTTTACTGCCAGCAGCATGTATGCATAAAGTATTGACTGAGTCTGAAATACAATTTATTCAGAGCCACTAGATATTGGGGGGGAAAAAAAAACCTCTGCTTTTCTTTATCCAAACACAAGTACACTCTGAAACAAAAAAGCCCTCTGCTTGAGAAAGAACTGAAATCACTTTGAAAATGGAAAGGAAAAAACAATACCTATAGACACATTAATCTGTTCAGTTTAAAATAGTATGAAAAATATTAAGAGAACTTTAAGCAAAGAAATGAGCCAATTATTCTGTATCAATTTCAATTTAAAATGGACAAAAATAGTTTAACTATCTTTCTTAACAGCATAGTATAATGAAAAGAACATTGGACATCAAGCAAAAACTGGAATTAAGATTCTGACAGCCTCAGTCAGAGATTTTATCACCTGATCAATTAACAACAATCCGAAACTGAAATAAAGGTCTATGAGATACTTCTTACTTACCTTACCAGGTTTACTCTGAGGAAAAGTTTATAAACAGTAAAATATTATATAAATGAGCCTTTATTATTATAGGAAATTAATGGGGAGGAGACTTTAGAAAATGCATAGTGCTTAGCAAAGTAGAGGTTTCATATTACCCTCAAAACTACCAACAATAGAATTTCAGAAAAATACTTCAATAGCATAGATTAGTGTGCACCACACTAATTTGTAATAAATGTCATCCTAACGCCTTATACTATGACCTATAAGACCACTTGTCAAACTATTACTAACATGAAAGAATCATTAATAGGGTAATTAAGACTCAATAGGCAATACCAGAAAGTAAAAATACAAAGACCTTAAGGTTCAAGAGTGTGATCTCACTAATTTATCCTGTGACATTATGTAAATTATTTTTCAATTTTCTCAAACAGACCTCTTGCAGAAAGAGAAAGGGAGCTATCACAATGGTGCTAAAATAAATCATTTAATAAAAAAATCTTTGTGATGCTAAGATAAATCACTCAAAAAATAAAACTTCAGTACTTTGTTGTCAACACTATCAAATTCTGAATGATCCTGTTGACAGCACAATAACTGATAAACACTTAAATACTTCTTGATTGTTTTTGAAGAAACCCTTATTTTTGCTTTAGTCTTGAAGGTAGGTTTTATACTGCTGTCAAAACTCACAGAATCCTCTTAGTACTAAAGAAGTTTCTCTACCTAAGTTTCCCTAATTATATTACTTTCAAACAATATGGTACAAGCAATGTTATGAAGTTAAGAGATAGATATTTAAAAAAAAAAACTTGTTTTATTCTTTACAAATATAATTATCATACTTGATCAAGAACTAACACTAATCAACAAAATATGCTAGTTAATATAAAAGTAAAAAAGAAATCCCAGGGATTTTAAGGATGACTGTCACTACTAAGAAAGACTGTCAATAATGAGGTAATTAATATTTAAGAACTAAAAACCTGGATATAAACATGTTATTTTAAAACTGTTTTTCCTTTACCTGAGAATCTTAAAACACAAGCAGAGATCTCTGAGACAAAGAATCTCAACTATGGGGAAAAGTTCTGGTATTTTGTTTTGATTGAGGTTAATGATTCAGATCCAGAAATCATAAACTGCTTTAAAAAAAACTCCTCAAAACAAGAATTTTACTTCATCCAGAGACAAAGCTGGAACTTCCAAAAATAAATAAATGATTCGGTGACATTATAAAAAACCTTCATGTTATGTGCATTGCGACTATGTAAAACTGACCTGACTTTACATTTTCTACGAGGAATTATGTTTTTTTCAGGAATATGATTATTTTCATATGGTTAAAACTGAGTGATACAGTTATTAGGATATTAATGAATTGGAAGGAACAGGGAGAAGTATATTGAAACATAACATATAGGAAGGCTAATTCACAGAAATGATTTCTATTAAGTACAACAGGTATGATATAGTCTTAGAAGTATCTATTCTTATAATCCTAAATTCAAAGATAACATCAAAAAATAAACTTCTGGGGTACATTTCTTCCACAACCTCAACTTCCTTTTGGCAGGGCAGAAGTAGGCAAGGTAAAGATAAATTATGTGTTACCTATTCCTGAGTAAAAGTACAGGATCTTGTAAGCAGGAAGGAGGAGAATAAATAAGACTAATAAATTATAATGAACAAAAATGGAAAAGTACTTTTCATGCCTATAAAATATGAAATATAAAATATAGATATAAACATATATGTATAGAAACATACATATAAGTGCATATATCCGAATTATATATAATCTATCTATGGATATTTTTGTTGTTGTTTCAGTCATATCTGACTCTTTGGGGTCGCATTTGGAGTTTTCTTGGCAAAGATACTAGAGTGGCTTGCCATTTCCTTTTCCAGCTCATTTTATAGATGAGGCAACTAAGGCAAACAGGGTTAACTGACTTGCCCAGGGTCACATAACTAGTGTGTGTTTGAGGCCAGATTTGAACTCAGGAAGATTGAGTCTTCCTGACTCCAGGCCCAGAACTTCATCCACCACACTGCCGCATTGCCTCTATAGGGATATAAGGTAAAATAACAGAAGCAAGAAAAAAAAATACCAGAATGAGATGAGAGGAAAAACCAGACATAATGGTATAATGAATGCCAGGGAAAAACAAAATACTTGGTATTGTATGTATTCATCAAAGTATTATTTTTACTCCTGGGAATTTAATATTTGCTTCTACATCTGCTAAATTTGCTGTGAAATTCAGATCATTAACTGACTTGGAATAGTACTTTTCCTTTAACTAACCATAATATTCTATCATACCTCTCCCTGCACTCTAAATTCCAACTCAACCTATTCTTTGTCCTCATTTTGACCTACAGTCCCTTTGAGACTGCATTAATCACCCTTTCCATTACTTATACTTTGTATTAATTTCTCTTTCTTCCAAATCTTGACACTAAACCAGTTCACATTACAGTGTCCTTTAGTCTTGAATAACTTGCACTTTTGTCCTTTCTTGCTAAATGGTGCTGAAAGAAGTGACATAACTATGCCAACTGAGTTCACTATAAATGTATGTTATACAATCTGAACTGGTCCCTCATTGAAGTAAAGCAATCCTTTTATTTCTGCCACTCCTCACAGTCTGTGGGGAACACAGAATGTTCAAATCTTTTCTTCTGAAGCCTCTTTCGTAAGTGTTTCAACCCTACTTTCCCAGCAGAAAATCTTCCCTCATATTTTAACTGACAAGCTCCTTTTTCTTTCCCAATTTACATCTCAGAAGCCTCTGACATCATCACTCATTTTCTGCTCCTTTACTCTAGCGTCTGATCAGGAACTTGCCATTTCAATTAATCAGCAAGCGTTTATTAAACATCTGCTCCGTATCAGACATTATGTTAGGAGTCAGAGATGTAAGTAAAAAGAATGAAATAATCCTTTCTCTCAAAGAGCTTATATTCTATTCTACTGGGAAAGATAATATATACATATATGAGTATACTGTGAATAAACACAAAATAAATAAACATTAAATACTAAGTACTTTGGGAAGGAGGGCACTAGCATTTAAGGTAGAAGGTGGTGCTTGGGTTGCGGGGGATTTTGTGAGGTAGAGATGAATAGGAAGGACATTCTAAGCATAGAGGACACCCAGCACAAACGTGTGGAAAACAGGAGATGGAGTATTCAATGTGAGGAACAGATAAGGCTAGATTACAAAAGGCTTTTAAAACCAAACAGCACTTTATATTTTATCCAAGAGGCAATCTGGAGTTTTTGGAATTTGAGTAAAGGAATGACAAGGTCACTTCTACACATGAGGAAGATTTTTTTGGTAGCTATGTAGAGGACAGATTTGAGTAGGGAGAGATGTGAAGCAGGGAAACCAATTAATGGAAATGTCTAATAGGTAGCTGGGGATGCGACACTAAATCTCAGGTGAGAGACTGAAGATACATAGATCTGTGCATCATCCTTTTCTTGTCAAGGCACCTACTCTAAATGCATCTGTGATACCATCCTGTCTCATCAGATTGCTCCCCAAACTATAATCTCTTATTTTCAATCCCTATCTTTTGACCCATCCATGCTATCTATAAGCATGCTGCCCAGCTTTCCATTAATCCTTTAAAAAATCCTCCCTTGCAATATCATTACTAGGCCTATGACCCCAAGACATCAAAGGAAGGTTCTGTAAATATAAAAATATGATAGCAACTTTTTATAGTGGCAAAGAATTGGAAGCCAAGATAATGTCTCTGAAGTGGGAAACAGCTGAACAAATTATGGTATAAAAATGTAATGGAATATTACTATGTTGTAAGAAATTATAGAAGACATAGTTTTGGAAAAACCTGAGAAGACTAAGACGAACTGATGCAAAGTGCAGTGAGTAGATTAAGGGGAACAGTTTACACTCTAACTCCACTGTAAAAACAAACAATTTTGAAAGATTTAAGAACTTTGATCAATGCAATGATGATCATGATTCCAGAGGACTGATAATAAAGAATGCTATCTACCTCCTAACAGAGAAATGATGGACTAAATATGTAGAATGAGACACAATTTTTGGACATTGTCAATATGGACATTTGTTAAAAGGATTTTTAGTTTTCTTTTTTTTCCTACTGGGGATAAGGAGAAGGAAGAAGGAAGGAAAAAAGTTTGATAATTGAAAAAAATTAATTAAAAAAAGAAAAAAGTATCTTTGAAAAACCTCCCTCACTTGACTCTACCATTACCTTAAAACCATCAATCCTGCATCATCCTCTCTTTCAAATGAATGAATGGATATGTATCCCTAAGTGCTTATTATGTGTAAAGCATTGTGCTAAGTGCTAAGGAAAGAAATAGAAAAGGCAGTCCCTGTTCTCAAGGAGCTCACAACATTCTAAAGGGGAAGACAGCACATACAGGTTTCAGTTTCAAGTCAGATAGGTTCTATAGCTACAGTGACAAAGCATATGATAATGCATCATCTTTAATATCATTTCCTCATTTCTTAGACCGGCTGCACTACTTTGGGACTTCTGAGTTCTCCACCATGCCCTAGGAAGCTCCCTATTGGAATAACCCCATCATCCTGTAACATCTCATAAGCCTCGGTACTCCACCTCATCAGCTCCTCTGCCTCTTTGATTGGAGGGTGGGGTCATAAACTTCAACCTCCATGTAAGGAAAGATCTCAGTTCAGTCATTTCCTCATTTCTCACCTGCCTGAACTGCCTTGGGGACTTCTCTGCCTGCCTTCACTATGCCCCCAAGTCTGCTCTCCCCCCCCCCCCCCCCCTTCCCCTTCCTTCTGTTTTTTGTTTGGTTTTTTTTTTTGGGTCTTCCTCCATTGGACTGTAAAGTTCTTGAGGATAGGGATGGTCTTTTTTTATTTTCTGTGTTCCCAGTACTTAGCAGAGTGCTTGGCTCACAGTAGGCTCTTAATAATTAATGTTTACTGCCTACTAAATATTTCCACGATAAAATCTTATCAATTTCTGATGTTGAACCATTTGAAAATACCAGGGTCTTTGGTCAAGAATTTTCTTTTTTAGGTATTCAGTACCTGTGACTGAAGCACCCACAGCTTCCAGGGTGCATTCCTACAGAGGCTGTTTTCAAGGATGATGGTAGAAGGGGCTGAGCTAGAATTAAGACCAGTGGTATAGATGGAGAGGAAGGGTTGCTGTCATTCCCAAGGCTCTTAGGTATAGAGTTATGGCCTAACTCCTTTGAGGTCTAAGCAGAGGTGGCAGTGGTTTGACTTACCTAGCACATGCTTACCTATACCACCTGTCTCTTGCTCAGGCTGTCTTGCTGTCTCAGTTAGGCTGGCTTGCCTATACAACAGTGCCAGCTGGTGGAGATGAATGGCACCTTCTCCACAGAAGTCTATTCCCCAGATAATAACTCCACAAAACCAATGATCTGGGGACTACTGTGACTCCCAGGGATCTTGGACTTATATTAGTAAGCAGTTGGTGATGCTGGTGGTGAGGATAGGGATCCTTATCCACAGTAACTGCTCCCCTCAATGACAGTGGTGTGCCCTAGAAGTAGGGCTGCTGCTGTGGGGAGCACTGCTATTCCTAAGGTTCTTTTGGGGTTTAGGGTGCTCGGCTATTTCAACAGGCAACTGAAGTAAGTCAGTGGTTAAGATCATGGTGGCAGTTTGACTTTCTTAGTACATGTGGCCCCTTGTTTCTCCCTCACGGTGCTTTGCTTCCCTCACAGGTGGCAGTGGTGGGGATGGCTGGTACATTCTCCACCAGAGTTGTTTCTTAGAATCCAAACTCTTAACTCTCTACACACATTGCCTTTACTTCTTTTCCCTTTATTCCTCAACCCTTTGCAATCTGGTTTTGGACCCCATTATTCAACTGAACCAGCTCTTTTCAAAGTTACTAAATTCCATCTTTTAACTGCTAATGCAATGGCCTTTTCTCAATCTTCATTCTCCTCTCCTTTCTGTAGCATGTGACACTGACTACTCTCTCCCTCTTGAATATTCTTTCTTCTCTGAATTTTCAGGACACAGCTCTCTGGTTCTCTTTCTTCCTGCTGGATTAATCCTTGTGTTTTTCCTTTGTTGGATAATCATCCATATCTCACCCTCTTTTATGCCTACGCCGTAAGGCTCTGTCCTGGGTCCTCCAATCTTTTCTCCATATATTTTCTCAGAGAACCCATCAGGTTCCATAAGTTTAAATGTCACTACCATGCAGATAACTCTCAGATCTACATATCCAGCCATGCCTCTCTCTGAGCTCCAGTTTCACACGAATTCAAGTCAACAAGCATTTATTAAGTGCCTATAAATACCAAGGACTGTGCTAAGTGCTAGGGATACAAAGAAGGGGGAGGGGGGCGGGGACGGAGACAGGGACACAAAAATCAAAGAAACCCTTTAAAAACACAAACTAAATAAGGGATAAATTGGAGATAATCAACAGAAGAAAGACATTAAAATTAGGAAATTTCCTAAAGAACATGGGACATTAGGAGGCTGAGATGAGGGAGGGAGTTGCAAACACAGAAGACAGCCAGTGAAAAATCTCAGTTGGGAGATGGAATAGCAAGGAGGCCAGTGACACTAGATCACAAAGTATGTGGAGGTGACTAAGTACATGCAAGAAGATTGTAAGGTAGGAAGGGGCCAAGTTATAAAGGGTTATTAAAAGCTAAAAAAGAGAATATTATATTGAAGTTTACTGAATGGGGGGTTGGGGGGATGACATTATCAGACCTATGCTTAAGAAAGATCATTTTTGACAGGTTCATGGAAGATGGACTGGAACAAGGAAAGATGATGAAGGGAGACCAACAAACAGGCTACTACAATACTTAGGTGAGAAATGATGAGAGCCTGCAATTAGGGTGATGACAGTGTCAGAAGAGAGAAGGGAGAGTATATGAGAGATGTTACAAATGTAATATTTATAAGACTCAGCAACAGACTGAACATGTTTTACTGGATTCACTAATTTCTTTCAAAGCTTAGCTCAATATCATCTTTCTGCATGAGGTTTTTCCTGATCTTGGCTGCTAATGCTAGTCCCCCTAAATTAATTTGTAGTTATTTTGTATATACTTAAATATACATGTTGTATTCCCCTAAAGAATGTAAGCTCCTTGAGGTCAGGGATTGTTTTCTTTATGTCTCTGTATATACATTGTTTAGCTGTTGACGCTTTTTGTCCTTCATTCTTGAAGAGGACCATGACATCAGGAAAGTGATGCCAAGACTTGCAAGTGAATTTGATTTAAGTGAGGGAGGGCTATGCAAAGTCACTAGCCTCACCTTCTCCTCCAGAACCATCTGGGTTCAGTGGTAAGATATAGATCAGGATGACTGGAGATGCCCCCCTCCCCCCAACTACCTCCCCTCCCCACCAATGCAGTGGGAGACCTTGGCCTTTTTAAGCTAAGGTCCTTCCAAGTTCTCACTCCATCTGAGGCAAAGCCCATTCAGAAATTAAGGCTAGGTAAGAAATGAGCAGAGAATGGCCCCTTTTACCTAATCAAAAAAAAAAATATCAATCTGGGAGGGGAAGGCCCTCAGGGTTTCTGGCCAAAACAGAAACAGTTACTATTCACATCCACTCAGAGCCTTGAGGGCCCACACAATGAACACTAAATGGGGCTTGGGCTGGGACCTATTGTTGGCCAATCAATGAGAACCAGAGTAATCTTAAAGAAAGAAATCTAGTCCATAAACCTCAAGGTATCTTAGTAGTTTCCACCCATCAAAACTTACATTCCTTTGGGCAGAGCAAACTTTGGTTTTAAGTGCAGGAGGGCTGTGCAAAGTCACCAGCCTCACTTTCTCCTCTGGAGCCATCTGGGTCCAGTGGCAAGATATAAATCAGGATGACTGAAAATGGTCCCCATTGTCTAGCAAGTGCCTGGCACAGAGTTGGTGCTGAATAAACTAACTGCTTGTTCATTAATGATCATCATCATAAAAGTTCACATTTAAAAAGCTTTAAGTTTGCAAATCACTTTACACATGTAATTTCTGGACCACCATTTGTTGAAAATGTTATAGAGTTGATTCTTGTATGGTTTAAAATTCTGTGACTGTTATTAAAAGTGATGAAATAACTAAAATTCTATACTACATGTTTTGTTTAATCACATCCACAATGACATTTCAAAACTAATTCCAAAGGATTAAAATACAGATAATATAGTGAAAACTATTACCTTAAGTTCAGCAACTTGTGATGAAATATGCCACATAAGGCTTTCACTGAGGAACTTCATCCCATATGGACCTAGCAATTCTGATAGTGATCTCATTTCTAAGAAAGAAAAATAATTTAATTCATTCACTTGAAAGCTGAATCAAATTATTTTAAAAGTAAATGCTTGAATACCCCAACCATCACACAGAAAAAGAAATTATAAATGCACAGATCAAAGAAAAGACTTACTTTTAAAAAAAACATTCAAAGGTAACCCACAAAGGACACAGAGGTAATTCTACAAAGCCAAGATCTTACTTAAAAGAAAATGACTCCAGTTTAGTATTGATTTTCTACAATTAAGACTACAAAAATAACATGAAATTTTCAAACAAGTTCACCTGATATGTCTGAATACTCTTCTGCATTGAAAGTCAGCTCATTTTCTGTGGGCAAATTCACAAATGCTTTCATTGCAGGAAAATAAGCTATATGGCCATTGCTAACTTGTCTTAGTAAGGTCTCCAAATACCTAAAGAGAAGCATATGATCATTACGGAAAAAGAAAGATCAAAGCAATAATTCAAAACTTACTATAGGATATACTTTTATAAAAGAGGTTTCAACTTCAGTGGGACTTTTATAGATTACCAATCTTTATTTTCTTCAACAAAAAAGGGAATGCTATTATATACAAACATACATTCAATTTAAGGTCTTACCAATTTGTGTACAGGCTTGTAATAGTTGGCTCTCCATGACTGTCTAAATGTTGCGTTTGCTGAAGAAGAACATTGTTAAATACCCTTGTAATGTCAATTTGCACATAATTTTCTATTGACTGGAGTACTGTCATGTATGCTCTTACACTTGTTAAGAGCTCTGAAGGTTTTGCAATTTCTTGTGTGGCTTGATTATACATTGTCATCCCCACAATTGACCTTTAAAGGAAAAGAGTAAATGAAATAAAAGATTGTTCACATTATTGTAAAACAGTCATTCACTCAAACCATATAAAAAGATTGTATATAAGCTATAAATATAGTTTAATAATGTAAAATTATTTAAAAGGAAGACAATAATTTACATGCTACAAAACCCTGGAATGTGGGGAGATGGGATATTCTGGAACCTCAATTCAGTTCCATTTTTAAAGTTATAAGTACACTAATAAGTAAAACTGTGTAACAAACACATAGAGATAATTTTTACACATTTATTTTTCAGTTGTCCACAACTGTAAAATGTTTACGGCAAGGGCTGGTAGTTCTTACCCAAAGGTCATATTCCACCTTTAGTTAAAATTTCATCTGGCCCTTGGAATATTAGTGGCCCTTAGGGCCCACTGCTCAAAGAATAATTTGTCCTCTGGTAAAGCTGCCATGACTCTACCATTCAGAGCAGAATCTTTAATCTGCCAGGACAGCTAGGTGGTACAGTAGACAGAGTTCTGGCCTTGGAATCAGGAGGACCTGAGTTCAAATTTGACCTCAGACACTTGACACTTACTAGCTATGTGACCCTGGGCAAGCCACTTAACCCCAACTGCCTCATCCAACAAAAAAAAAAAAAAAAAGCTACAAGTGTCTGGGGGCAGCTAGGTGGTGCAGTGGATAGAGTACCGGCCCAGGAGGACCTGCGTTCAAATCCAGCCTCAGACATATAACACTCACTAGCTGTGTGACTCTAGGCAGGACACTTAACCCCAATTGCCTCACATACAAAAAAAAAAAAAAGATTGCTTGCTAATGACAAGGGTAAGACTGGAATGCTCTTCTAGAGAACTTTTCTGTGGAGTCATGATGTTCATTGAATATGTTAAGATCGATGTTTTAAAATTTTTCTTGTCATAATTTTTTGAGTCTGATAATTTATTTTGAGATTTCAATACAATGTTACCAAAAAAATTAAATTTTGAAAAAAGACACCTTCATTCATATTTGAAATATTTTTCAGTGAGTTACATGAAATACTTTCATATCATCATTAACAATTTCTATAAGCCCTACTTAGATTTGCTGGTTTTCTTATTCCTGATTTTTTTAGTGAGCAGTTTTGAAAGTGAATTTGAAATATTTATCATCTTTGTACTGAGAAACAAATGCTAATTTTAGTCTAGGTATCTTTGGGTTTTCTCCCCCCTGCCCCCAACAGTAAATATTCACCTTAAAGACAATAATTTCATATCCTTGTCTCCTAATATAGCATGTTTGCCATCAGAGGCAAAAAGAGTACAGCAGTAAAGTTATGCTTGCATTCTGTTTGTATATGAAATACAATGTTGAGATATATATACACACACACAAACAGTGGGAAAAGACACTTAGATATACTTATATCAGTGCATACAACTTTAGGAAATTTGTTCTGAAAAGTGGGATAGTGCAAATGTAAGAACTGAAAGCTGTGGAAACTGTGTTTGTTGAATTTGTAAGGCAGCAACATGACAGCTGGCAAAGAGTAAGAGGACTTGGGCTGAAATTCCACCTCTGAGGTTTCTGACTTCGGGCAAGTCACCTAATCCCCTGCTGGGCCTTAGTTCCCTTATCTGTAAAATGAAGGGATTGGATTATATATCCTCTAGGGTCCCTTCCAGCTCTAGATCCATGATCCTATGATCTCTGCTTCTTGAAAAATGTCTCAATGACACATACACATAGAAACCTGATGATCTGACATTGTAATTGACTTCAATTTCTAGCCTTCATTTTAATGAAAAATACTTTGAATTTAGAGCAAACTACCTAATGGCAAAAAACAAACAAATTGGTGTTATATTTAACAAATTTTAAGAATAATATTTTTGATATTTTTCTTGCTCAACTCTTATTTTAGAATTTATACTTTTGTTGTCATATTTCTTACTAATGTAATGCTGAAATTATTCGCAATTATTAAGATCATAGGGAAAAGTAACTTTTGAACAAAGTAATTAAAAATTTATTTATCTGGCAAGGATAAACATAAGAGATAATTTCCCACTAAGACTGAATCCTTTTTCAATTACTTTAGGTACCTTAAGCAGACCAGTTTCCAGTATTTGATTTCTTCATATTCATAATTTATGACATAATTCATAACATAATGAACTTAAAAGGATCCTTCACTAAAGGCTTACTCCAATATGTCAGAATGAGGTAGGGATGACATAGGGAAACTCAAGTGAGCTTGAGGAATATAAAGTATCAGGTTCCAAGACAAGGAAGGATTTTGATTAAGGGGAGTCCAAGGAAGGATCATCTCACAAAATTTCAGAGTTGCAAGGGATCTCAGAAGCCATTTTAGTCTAACCCATTCCTAAACAAGAATCTCTATGACACAATCAACAAATGTTTCCTTTGCTTGGAGAAGAGGAATCTCCTATGTCATGAGGCAGTCCATTCTACTTGATAAAATTTACATCTTCTAAAAGAGTTATTATGTTGATACTTTTTCTAATATTGAACTATCTTTGCATTCCTAGTACAAATCCAACTTGGGTCATAATGAATGATTTCTTGGATAAACTGCTACTGTTTATTTGACGGGATTTTTTAAAGAATTTTTGAATTGCTGTTCAATTAATATTAATTATATTACCATGCAATTAATGTTATTAATTATATTACCATACAATTGTTATTAATTAAACATTATTGATTGACTAATTAAATAAAAAATAATATTAATAATAGGTGTCACAATGGATAGTTTTGGGCCTAGAGAAAGATCTGAGTTGTTCTATGATCCTAAACAAGTCACAACCTCTGTTAACCTCAGTTTCCTCAACTATAACATGGAGATAATAACTGTACCTACTTTGTAAGGTTATTATGAAGATCAGATAAGCTTATGTTTATAAAGTGCTTAGCACAGCGCCTGGCAGTATAAAAATGCTTATTCTTTTAGCCTATAGTTTTACTTTGGTGTTTTATCCTACCCTGATATAGGTAATAGGATAATATTTGTCTCATAAAAGATTCCTGGTAAAGTGTTCTATTTTTCAATTTTAGAATAATTTGTATAGTATTGGTACTAATTGTTCTTTAAAAGTTTGATAGAATTCTCCTGTGAATTCATTTGGACTAGAAATTTTTTTCTGTGGTATCTCCTTTACATCTAGTTCTATTTCCTTTTCTAAGATTGAATTAATATCTCTATCTGGTCTTCTGACAATTCAGATGTTTCTCTATTTATGTTCATTCAATTCATTCAATAAATATTTGTTAAGTACCTACTATGTGCCAGGGACTGTGTTCTCAGTTTTGCAAGCATATAACTGTGCATAAGAGGTTCTGATTATTCTTTCTACTTAATGGTTTTATTGAGATTTCACTATGAAAATCATTGATAAAAATATATTTATATAGAAATTGGTATTTGAACTTACTTCTTTAAGGTGGCCATTTATTACAAGAGGAAAAGGAAGAAGCAAGGCAAGGGAGAAAGCCAGGACAAAAGCAAATAAATGGGAGATGAAATTTCACATGTGAAAAACAGCAAGTAGGTGAGTAGAATTGAATTGTACAGTATGTGGAGGTCAATAAAGTATATGAAGACTAGAAAAGTAGGAAGGAGTCAGGTTGTAAATGGCTCTAAATATCAAACAGAAGACTTTATATTTAATTCTGTAGGTAACAGAAAGGTAATGGGATTTATCAAGGGGAGGGAGGGAGAGTGAGGGAAAGACAGTCAACATAGTCAGACCCTTGTTTTTGGCAGATTAGTGGAAGATATACTGAGGTGGGGAGAGGTTTGGAGCAAGAAGGTCAACTACAAGGCTATTGAAACAGTTGAGGCGAGAAGGGATGAATTCCTGAACAAAGGTGATAGCTAGGTGATTAGTATAGGGGGGATACACAAGAGGGATTTTGTGAAGATAGAAATGAGAAGATTTGGTGGTGATAGAGATAGTAAAAAGGAGATAAGGTGGTAGAGATAAGGAGTCAGGTGAGAGAGATGTGGTGGGGTGGTGGCATAAAAACAGCCAGATTTGGCAACTGAAGAATAAACAAGGTGAGGAGATGAGGATAATGCCAAGGTTGCAAACCTGGATTAACTAGGAAGGTGAGGATGTTACTGACAGTAATATTTGGAAGAGGGAAGGGTTTGGGAGGAAAGATAATGACTGAACGAGAGATGTTTGTGGGACATCCAGCTTGAGAGGATAATGTGGGATGGAAGTACAGGAAAGATAAAATGAGTAGATCTGGGAAGCAGCTCTATAGAAATGATAATGAAATGCTTTAAGAGCTGAGAGAATGGAAAAAATGAAAAATAAATCACTATTCTTAGAAACCAGTTATTTAACCACCTTCAAATCCATTTGTATACATATATGTAAAATCTCTCTTTATATGTATATGTCTAAAACATATATAATCTAGCCTATAGCTACATAATAAGATAATTTTAAGAAATGTTTTCCTAAAATCTACTTAAACTAAAATTATATTTGTCGGGTTTACCACTGTAATCAATCCCCAAACACTTAGGTACTGACCATATGCTATGCACTAGGGCTAGAAAGACAACAACAACAACAACAAAAAAAAAACCCAAATAGTTCCTGCACTCAAGAAGCTTACATTGTTTGGGAGAAAATAATATGAAAAACATATAAATACATACAGAAAATAAATACAAAGTGATTTTCAGGGTAGATGAGTAGGCAAGGTTTCACATAGGAGGTGGCACCTGAGTTAAGTTTTGAAGGAAGCAAGGGATTTTAAGCAGTGAAGAATCCATTCTAGAGAAAGCCATACTAGCTCTTTCTGACTGCTACATCCTTTTCTAGATAGTTACTACCTCTTCATTAATGTCATACAATTTTCCCGGAAGTCAATGTCAAATTAACTGGCTTATAGTTTACAGATTTAGTCAGTCAATAAGTATTTATCAAGCACCTGCCATGCGCCAGGCATTATGCAAAAGTGCTGGGTTTACAAAGAAAGATAAAAGACGGTCTCTATTCTCAAGGAGTTCATAGTCTTATGGAGGAGATAACATACAAACAACTGTGTACAAACAAGCTATATACAGGATAAACGGGAAACAATCAAGAGAGGAACAGTATTAGAATTGAAGGGGATTAGGAAAGCCTCCCATAGAAGGTAAGATTTTAGCTGAGGCTTGAAAGAATCCAGGGAAGCCAGGAGAGAGAGCACTTTATGTATGGGGAACAGCCAGTGAAAAAGACTGGAGTCAAGATGTGGGAGGATATGTGGGATGGCACTCCAGTTAATAAATTGTGTAAAAAAAAATTCTATTATTTGGGCTCCCAAGTTCTAAAAGGAAATATTACAGACATGCTAAGATTTAATATAATAAAATTTCTAGTTAAAGGAAAATATAGTTCATATCTTGTCTTACTTGGTAAAGCGAATTTCCAGATGAGAAGTCAAATATTCTCTTGGAGTAAAGGTGTGTTCCCAAACCGCCATGTTTGGTACATAATTTATAGAGAAACAAAGTTCAGAAAGTGCAGTGTGCAATTTATCAAGGCTGAAATAGAGACAGGGAAAAACAGTAAAACATTAAACAATGTGTGAAGAAATAAATTCACTTTTAAAATCACCAGATTTAAGGTAGTATCTTTCTATCAGAAGACAAAGATTGAGAAATTCTTCTATATAATTTCCCTGGATCTAAAGTAAACCACATTAAAGTTTTCTGAGAGATCACAAATATTACTTGTAAATTCAAGAGTATTCCTTTGACCCAAATACAGTCAGACAATACTACTGAATATAATTATCAATGAGGGAAAAAAATTAAGTTCATTCGATTTATAGGCAAATTACTATTATCCCCAGTTGCAGTTATACTTTCACCACATTTTTGGTAGATAAAAGGTCAATTAAAAGTTTTTAAAGAGTATCTATAAAATGTTCCATACTTTGACAGAGCTTTACTTTTCAATCATATAAAATGCAAAATGAGACACACATTTTTGGACAAGGCTAATGTGGAATTTTATTTTGGATGACTATGCAAAGGTGGCTTCCCCCCCTCCCTCCCCGAACCATGGATGAAGGAGAGGGGAAAAATAAATGCTTAATTACAAAAATATTTTATTTTTTAAATTTTTCCAACAAAAGAAAAGAAAAGAAAATTGGAAGCAGCTAGGTGGCTCAGTGGATAGAGCACTGGGATTGGAGTCAGGGACACCTGAATTCTAATCTGGCCTTAGACATTTCCTAGCTATGTGACCCTGAGCAAGTCACTTAACCTCTGTTTGCCTTAATCCATTGGAAAAGGAAATGGCAAACCACTCCAGTATCTTTGCCAAGAAAACCCCATGGACAGTATTGGCATGGTCCACAGTGTCACAAAGAGTAGGAACATGACTGAATGACTGAACAAACACAAATTTTTTAAATGTTATAAAAAAAAATCATTCACGATTCCAACCCCCCCCCCCCAAAAAACACCTTTGGTATTTAATGGCCCTGAAAACAAAGTTAAAAGAAAATGACAGCTATAATTTTATATGATAAAACATGCTACAGCCACAAAAGACTTTTGATTTTTTTAAAAAACTGATAAGAGGGGCAGCTAGGTGGTGCAGTGTGTAGAGCACCAGCCCTGAAGTCAGAAGGACTTGAGTTAAAATTTAATCTCAGACACCCCTAGGTAAGTTACTTAACCCTGACTGCCTCATAAAAAAAAGAGTATCATAGGGGCAACCAAGTGGTGTACTGGATAAAGCACCGGCCCAGGAGTCAGGAGGCCCTGAGTTCAAATCTGACCCCAGACACTTGACACTAACTATGTGACCCTGGGCACGTCACTTAACCCCAACTGCCTCACCAAAAAGCAAAACAAACAAACAAAAAACCGATAGAAAATTATATACCCAAGGAATACTTAACAGTTCTTCTAAGTCATTCATTAATAGTGTACATATGGTACCACATATTACTTGATGTTTTATTCAAAATTCAGGGCAACAGGTTAGGACTACACTTTGGGATTAGAGAAAGCAATAACTATGACTAGCCAGATTCACAGCAAAAATGGTAAGAATTATAATTTAAACAGACTGGTTCTCCCCTTATCAACCTGCATAATGCAATCATAAATTATCCCTAAAACAAAAAAGAAAAATAATGAATAGAAACGCAAAATTCCAAAATGGTGACAACTCCTCAGTATGTGAGCAGAACCAAGAGAACATTGTATATAGTAACAGCAATATTGTTTTAAGAATAATTTTGAGCAATTAAGTCATTTTGACTATCATAAACACCCAAATTATCTACAAAGGACATATGAAGGAAGATACTATCTGCATCCAAAGAACTGATAAGCAGAAGTATGTATACAATGATTTTACGTGTGTGTGTGTGTGTGTGTGTGTGACACACACACATATATATCTGTGTCTAATGGTAGTCATCTTGGGGAGGAGGAGAAAAAAATTCATGGGATAACTTTATCACATATTTTAAAAGAATAGCAAGTTGTATATAATAGATTTGCAGTTTCAAGTGTAACCATCTTTTTTTTTTAAATTATACTATGCTATGGAAATGCCTGTTCTACTCCATAAATTAAAAATAAGATAAATAAAACTAAAAGAAAAAAAGAGACTATGGAATTAAAGCATATGACTTACTTGGTTACGACCAGTCTGTTTTTCCTCATGCTCTCAACTCCTGGTTTCTCCCTTTCAGGTTCCCCTTTCTTTCCAGTCTGTTTTTTTGATTTTTTGTTGACTGCCTGACTGATGGTTTTGGCACAATGTTTTGGCAGCAACTATATTAAAAAAAAAAAAGATAGAAAATCTCTTTTCAATAAATGAAATTAAGAGCATAATTATAATTAAAAGCACATCACAAGAAAATATGAAAAACTCTTTTTCTTTTAATACTGTCTAATTTTAAGGAGTAATATCTATACCAAGGGGCAGCCTATTTCTGACTAATATGGCATTTTCTCTTAAAATGGGCTACCACTTTTAATTTAAATTTATTGGCTTATTCCCCACTGTCCTTCACTCCTGATATTTTCACTCTACATTTTGGGCTAGAAAAAATAAAGAAATCACTTATTCCCTTCCACTCCCCATTCTAATGCTCTCTAGGGCCAGGACAAATCTAATCCTTTTTTCCACAGTCCTCTAAGACTTGGAGAGCTATCCCGTCTTTCCATGATTAACATTACTGACTCCTTTAACCAAACCTCATAATACAATATCAAGGCCCCTAACCATATTAATTGTTCTCCTCAAAGATCCCCATCTTATTAATGCTCTTCCTAGAAGATGGTACCCAAATCAAACACAAATACTCCAGACCTGGTTCAACCAGGGCAAAACCATTATTATTTTCAATACAGTCTAAGATTACATTAGCTTTCTTAACTGTTCTTTAATACCATTAACTCATATTGAGTCAGTAATCCACTAAAAGTCACATTTTCTCACAGAATTTGATATCGAGCTATGGCTCTTCCATCTTCAACTCAATCAGTTACCAAGCATGGGTACCAGGGTCAGGAAACCAGAAAATTTCAACATATTATAACATTGGATCAATTCAATTTTATTAAATGGACAAGATGTATGTGTGCTATCCTCCCAATAGATTATAAGTTCTTTAAGGTCAGGAACTATTATGTTTTTGTATTTTGTATATTGTATACTGTAATTTGTTTATGTATTGCAACCATGATGACATGCACATTGTGGAACAGATGCTTAAATATGGAATATAGTAATTCCCTAAAAGCTTACTGAAATTAGCAGGACTTAGCTTGCTTTTCCAGTGAATGACCTCCCAGATTAGGGATTATAAAATGATTCCATAACTGATTTGTTTTTAGAATGGCTCAATCATGCACTAAGGGCCATAGTGTATCTGAGCCCTCCCTCAAATCATGAATGCTCTTTTACTACTTAAGTCTTTCTAGACTTCAGTTTTCTCATCTACAAGACGAGGTCTGGACTAGATGATCTCTTCAGCCTTTTCCATTTTTAAATCTATGATCTCAGTGAGGTACATAGGGTCATTTGCCTCTACATTACAGAGTCACTTTAGTTTTCCTAAATGTCAGAAACAAGTATGATATAATGGAAAAAGTGTTGAGACTTGGGATTTAGAAAACACCTGTTTTCTACCATATACTACCAGCTAGGACTGTTTTGAGCAAGGAAGTAGATATGGAACCTAGTTGTGGGCTGTTAGAGCAAGAGCAGTATAAAAGCAATTTTTAGGCTCCTGAGACTCTATGGAAACTCCCTGCTAAATGCATTTTAACCACCTGGAGAACTGAACCCATCCGATTGCAAAGAAATGTTTTTGGTAAAAAGATGTTTGTATCAGATGCAGAACCTGATGCAGACACCTGGGTTCAAATTCTGCTTCTGATACTTGTAGTTGTGTGACAAAGTAAATTACTGAACCTCTAAGCCTTAGTTTCCTCCTCTAATAAAGAGAATAATCATTCCTGAAGTACCTCACAGGTTTGTTGTAGAGATCAGATGAGATAATAATTGCAAAGCATTTAGAACAGTGCCTGGCACACAGTAGGCACTATATAAATGCTAGCCATTATTACCATCTACCTCACAAGGAAGTTATATGAATCAAATGAGGTAAAGTAAACCTTAAAGTGCTGCACAAATGTCAGTAGTCGTCTTTCTTCCTTCAGCGACATCACTTTTGGTGAACATATCATCTCTGTCTTGATGCTATTCGCTGCTTCTCTATCTGAAAATCACTCTCCTCCCATTTATTAACATTTTCCCTATTCTTTTTGATATTTTATCTTCTTTCTGTAATATTTTTCTTCTTTCTGTACATCCTGTTTTTATGATTGTATACTATGTTTTGGTTGACAAGCTGAAATGGATCTATAATCTTGATGTGGAAGGTCTAGCCATTCCCTTCTAATATCTTCACCAAGAATATATTCCATGTATGTGCAGATTAACCTCATAAAAAATTTATACACATGAGAAAGCAGAAATAAGTATTCATTTTTTTCTTGGTTGCCTTTTCTTGGTAATAATAAGGTCTGAGGTTTTTCTCTCAACCTTCAGAAACCCTAAGAATCAATTCAATGCTCCCAAAATTCTGTCATCTCCAGATGACCCTCCTCTGTATATCTTTGTTTTAGTCTAGCTGCTTTTCCTCATCTTTGTTTTCTTCACTGACATTTTTATTTTTTCTACAAGTACATCAAGGACTTTGACATTATAGTTCTATTGTGGTCTCTCCACTATCCTTGATTGTGAAAAGAGTGTTATAAAAATCATTACAGATCTTTTCCAACATTTATTCTTCTCTTTCCAGCTTCATCCATAATTTCCTTGAGATGACTTTGCTTAGTTCTGCAATCTTTGGAAAGTTTTCTTTAAGTTATTTTCCCCCCCTGTTTTGTGAAGTGATACAGCTCATAATCTTCCAACATCTTTTTTGTATGATTTTATAAATGAGTTTATATTCTAAATTGATGTGGCCTTTGGCTGTCATTTATCTCCACCTGGTGAATTGAGTGTTTGCTATGTAGGATATTCCTTAAGTTTTTGGGGGTTCCTTATTATAAAAGTTGATTTATATTATTTAAATTTCTGTAGGAATTTGGTATAATTGTTGTTAATGTCCTTTCCTCAATCCTGTTCTCATTTTCCAATATCCATAAAACTATACCAGTTTGAAAAATAGCAAAAAAAAAAAAATGAACTCAGAATCAAAAGTCAAGATATGACTCAATTTCTGACCACTGGTCACATTTTTCTATGTTCATAAACAAAATTTCTATTTGTACTGAAGGGAAAAATTAAATTCTTACCTGGTCACTAAGAGTACACTGTTCTGTGCAAATATCCGTTATGAGATTTCTAGCTTGCTTAGCCATTTCATCCAAGAACATGTTACATAATGAAAGACTCCGATCCCCAATATGATGTCTCTGTCAAAACAAAATATGTAAATGTTTTAAAACATACATTTCCTTTAAGAACCGGATTGAATGATATAATTCTTGACTAAAGAAGGGTAATTAAGTTAATTACTGAATCTCTAAACTAAACTAACTAAACCCCTACTAAACCACCGGACTGTAAAAGACAGACATGTTATCTCATATTTCTTGCATCCCTCTCACTACCTAGCACTTAAGAGGTACATAATAAATATCTAATTTCATTGATTTGATTTTATAAAGTACTACTCTTTGAAAAGAGTTTTAATAGGGTCAAGAAGATCTTCCATAATGTAAAAGAATACAAATATTTTCATTTAATATGTATTTAGTTCATAATCTTTTCAAAAGACTCCTTGGATCAGGTATACATTGGAGTAGGTAGACTCTGAGATCCTTTTCAATTCTGTGATTCTACATCTTAACCACAGTATATACAAATTAAGAAGCCAATCCATTTAATTAAACACAAACTTTAAAAAATAGATTTAAAAGCCAAAGCAAATGTGGTGATGTGAATAGGCAGTTAATTTCTCTAGAAAGCAATATTTTCCCATTACCTCAATATGTGTTCATACTCCTGTTTTCTTGGCTAACCTCTCTTTGAGTTTTTGTGACACTGGTCTCTCATGGTTCCCCTACTACCTGCCTAATCAATCCTTCTTAATCACCTTTGCTGGATCTTCAGATATAATCCATCCCCTTAATATGGATGAAATGTGACTATACTCTAAATTTCTGTCCTAGGTTCTATTCCCTCCTTTCTCTATACTATCTTTTTATGACTTTATCAGATCCTATGGATTTAAATATCATCTCTATGCAAATGTCTCCCACATCACTAACTGCCTATTGAACGTTCTTATCTGGATGTCTAATGGTATATCAAATTTAACATAAAGAAAAACAGAACTCATTACTGGTCCTCTTCAAACCCACACCTCTGCCCAATTTCCCCATTTCTGTTGAGTGTACCATCACCTTTCCAGACAACAGCATTTGCAGCCTCATCTTCTCACACTCATCCACTTATTCTTCTTCATCACACATATTCAACAGTTATAAAGTCTATAATTATATCTCAATATCTCCTCTCATACCCATCCCATTCTCTCTCCTGTCAACAGGCAATCACAACTTCATGAAACTTACATGAAAATTAGGTTTATTATGAGAGAAACGAACATACATGTAGAACCCTAAGCCAGGGCAAAAAGTTCACAACCCAAACAGAAGTTTGCATATTTATGAAATTGTGGCAAAGAGAGGAGGTGAAACACAAATCGCCACCTAAATGGGAGTGACAAGGGAGGAGAAATCATGAATAATTAAGATGGCAAAAACAGCATTCTTTTCCTTTGGGAATAGCTAGACCATGAAGATATGATGGTCTGCTTATCTATAAGGGTCCCAACATCATAAGAAGTTTCCCAGTCTAGTGCAGACTGACTGGCACCTGTCTTGACTCCCAAGGATACACAGGGAGTCCAGCTTGGGGTACAAAGAACAAATTATATCAGAGCCTCCTGCATACTCCAGGTCCAGTGTTTCTGGAAAATAAGGCAACTCAAAAAGACAAGTTCAGGGGATCCCTTAACATTCCTTAACACTCCTCACACAGCTACCACCCTAGTTTAGGCCCTCATTACTTTGACTATTACAACAGCCTCTAATTGGTCTCCCCACTTTAATTCTCTCCCTATTCCAATTCATACTCTATATAGCTATTAATGATACACTCCTAAAAGATATCTGAATATATCACTCTCCTACTCAATTAAATCCAGAGGCTCCCTATTGCTTCTAGAATTGAATATGCCTCTATTTAGCATTTAAAACCCTTCACTACTTGTCTCCACCCTACCTTTTCAATCCTGTTATAAATTATTCCCCTTCAAGTGCTCTTTGGTTTGGCCAAACTGGCCTTCTTTATTTTCTGTTTACAAGACATAGCTGCCAACTCTGTGTTTTACCACCGGTGCAAAGCTGCCCTCCATGCTTCAAACTCACTCTGTATTTTCCTCTTTCTTAGAATTTCTATTACTTTCAAAGCTCAAGTATCATATTGTACTCAGTTTTTCCTGATTCTCTCCCACCCAGGATATTAATGCTCCATCACCCAATACCTTTGTATTTATTTTGTATATATTTAGGTGCACATGTTTCCCTCTATAGAATGTAAGTTCCTCAAGGAGCAAGGGCTATTTCATTTATGGCTTTGAATCCCATGGAGGCTAAGTGGCACAGTGGATAGCACTGGGCTTAGAGTCAAGAAGACCTGAATTGGAATCCAGCCTCATACACTTATTTAACTGTGTGACCCTGGGCAAGTTACTTAACCTCTCTGCCTGCCTCAATTTCCTCAGCTGTAAAACTAAAAGAATAGCACCTATTTCTTGGGTTGTTGTGTGGATTAAATGACATAACAACGGTAAAGGGCTCAGCACAGTACCTGGCACATAATACGTACTTAATAAAAGCTTACTGAATGATGAGGGAAAAACCCCACTACTTAGAATACCCTGTGTATATATCAGTGTATATTGCATAATTTTTCTGATATATGACTTTGATTATAATCCTTGCTCCAAGCCTCTCAATGAACACCACCCTCAAAAAAACATGTGTGTATTATTAGGACAAAGGGAGAAAAAACAAAGGAAAAAGAGAACTTAAAAGAAAAACAGAAAATGACCTTGATGGGAAAAACATTAAAAACAAGAGATACTATGGGGGTGGGGGGAAAGAGGAGGTGACTTCCCATAATTAATTGCTAGGAAGGAACCTGCTTCTGGGCCAAGGAAGGACCCAGGGATAGAAGAGAAGGGCTGCTCATTCACCCCACGGGTTCAACATAAACAAGTCTCAACTTTCTGAGCTGTTCACTTCACCCACTGGGGTAGCTCAGGGCAGTGATAAAGGTTTTACCTAGGAGTATGTAAAACACAAATCTGTTCATTACTCCCTGCACTGGCTATACTTTCCTTCCTTCTCTATCTTGACCCCTTGGTGAACCAATTCATCTCCATACTGTCCTATTAAGTCCTCTGTCCGCTACCCCATTAAAGATCATACCCTGCTAAACGTCAGAGTTGGATTACTTCTACCATCCACTACCTTCACTGCTACTCACTTATGGCAAGAAGAAGGGGAGAAAATCACAAAATCATGCTACACACACTACAAATAGGTGACATAATTTCAACTAACCCTCCCCCCCCTTTTTAAATCCCTTGTAACCTGGTCCCTTGCCTAACTTTCCCATCTTCTTATACCTTATTCCCATTCACACATCTGTGACCTAGTGGCATTGGCCCCTTTGCTCTCTCCCGCACACAACACTCCATCACCTCACTCCTGATAATGTTTACCCTGCCTATCCCCAATGCTGTGAATCTTTCTCTCATTTCCATCTACTGGCTTCCTTTAAATTTCAAAGTCTCATGTTCTGCAAGAAGCCTCTTTTACCTTAGTGCTTTTCCTCTGTTGATTACCTCCAATTTATCTTGTATATATCTTTTTTGTACAAGGCTGTCTTAAGGTTTCTGTCCCATTAGACTGTCCTTAGGAGCAGTGAATGGAGTGGGGTTTTTTCTGTTTTTGTCTTTCTTTGTATCTCCAGTACTCAGTACAGTGCCTAGCACATGCAGGCACTTATAAATGCTTGTTGACTTGACATTCCCTTCTCATTTCTTCCTTTAAGGTTCAGCTGAGATCTACCTTTTCTGTGAAACTTTCCCTGATTCCTCCAGTTGTTAGTGCACTCACTTTCCTGAAATCACCTTGAATTTACTTATATCTGAGTACATGTTTTATCTCCCAGAAGAATCTAAACTCTTCAAGGGAGTATGCAGCTGTTATTACTATCGTCTCTGGAACCTAGCACACCACACCTTGCACATGGTAGGTACTTGCTTGTCAAGCTTAAATATACACATAAAGTTCTAAAGTAGTTTATAATCATAAAATCTCTTTTGAAGAGAATTTGAGGCCTCCCAGTCTAACCTGTACTCTATAGAATGTCCAACAAGTGGTCCTTTAACTTGAAGATCTTTAATGAAAGGAAACTAACTCTGAAGACAATCCATTCCAATTTTGGATATCTATCACAGTTAAGATTTTCCTTACATGAAGCCTAAATTTGTCTCCTTAACAATGCCACTCATGACTCCTAATTTTACTCTGAGGGAAAGCAGAACAAATCTAATAAATGTGACATACTGTTCATTTAGAGCAGAGCTTCTTAAACTGTGGGTCACAACCCCATATGGGGTCACGAAAAATTTGGCAATGGTAAATGGTTTCTGAACACACAATCACCAAAAATTAATTCAAAATCAAACCCGTAATGAATCTGTGGTGTTTCTGGCAGTGCTTGCTTGTGTTACATCGTGTAACTTCACTGCAGCCTTGGTTCTGAACACAAAGCATGTGCACTTTACACGGCACATACCAACACACCACACAATGCCAACGAATGCTGCCAAAACGTAAAAAGGGATCGCGAGTGGAAAAAGTTTAAGAAGCCCTGATTTAGAGACAGCTGATAGCTCAGTGAATAGAGCACTGGGCCTGGAGTCAAGAAAACCTAAGTTCAAATCCAGACTCAGACACTTCCTAGCTGTGTGACCCTGGGCAAGTCCCTTAACCTCTGATTGCCTGACAAAAAGATCCACTGGATCCACTGGAGAAAGAAATGGCAAACCACTCCAGTATCTCTGACAAGAAAACCCCATGGACAGTTGGTCCAAGGGGTCAGAGAGAATCTGACACAACTGTTTAACTGAACAACAACAACAACAACACTTAATTTAAATTATAGTAATGTATCAAACTTACTTACTCCACTAGAATGTAAGCTTTTTGCTGATAGAAATCATGTATTATTTAATTTTTTCTCTCTCTCAGCCTCTACTACATACAATACCTTATATACCAAGCTCTCAGTAAATGTCTAATTAATCTGAGCTGGATAAATAGAAAGGAAAAAAAATATAAACATTACTAAAATATTTATAATAAGTGGTTAAAGGTGAAATCCTATTTTTAAAAATTCTACCCAGTATTCACATTTTTTGTTCATGCTAATTTCCACTGTATTTAGCTCACTCCCCATTATATTCCTTAATCTGCGAATTTTTACCTCTTCACCAATGGCCTTACCCCTACTCAAGTATCCTGACTCACCTCATCTCCCTCTGCTTTCCAGTTCCTCTTTATGTGTTATCTTCCCCATCAGAATAAAAGCTTCTTGAAAAAACAAACTTTTTTTGCTTGTATTTGTGTTCCCAGCACTTAATACAGGGCTGGCACGGAGTAAATGCTTAATAAATTTTCCCTTCTTCCCTCTTGCTTATTCTCTCCCTCCCCGACCCGGTTACTCCACCTCTCATTGCTTTCATTACCAGAAGGCTGAACACAGTAATTTATAAAGACTACCTAACAAAGGTATAGCAAGATGATAACATGTCAGCGTACAGAATGTCCACATTGATGAGATGAGATCTCCGAAATATTTAAATAAGTCTACTTCTAAAAAACCATACTCCCATCTTACTGCACCAAAATTTTTTTTAAATCAATTAACCCATCACTCCTCCCCTCTCTATTGAAACTAGTGGAAAAATAAGCAAGAGTACACTGAGCACAGAAACAAAATGAAGAAAAATCAAATTTACTTTTATGAAAATATCAGAAACACATCCTTAGCTCTCTACTCATTTCTACATTCATGCTTCCATATGATTAAGAATTGGTGTTTATTTGTTTTGGAGAAATAGTATGGAAAGTCAGTGTTTGGTTTCTGGTGGGGATGACCAGGATGTTTAGCTTATATTACTTTCAAATTTTGTCATTATATGTGAAATGTACAGTGCAAATAAAAATAACAGATAACTAAGAAAACAAAAGTGGTGTCAAATGAAATAATTTTGGAACCACATTATCAAAATTAAATCACAGTCATCCTTTCTGTTAACAATTAGTAAACTAAAAAAATGAAAAGTGACATTTTTTCTGTCAGATGTTGTCACACTATTTGCTTAAGAGTCTGGGGGAATTATGGTTTGTAAGGGGGTTTAGTTTGGCTACTTGTTGACAAGTAAATATCTGTTCTGTCAAAAAAAAAAATCTATCAGCGAAAAAAAAAAGTTTCATAGTATGAATTTAGTCCCCATAAAACAAACTGTACTCAAATGTTGCTTTGCCTAGCAGCGTATCTTTGTGAAAAACATTCTGTAAAATTTAAAAGACTGTACACATATGCTATTGATATTAATAATAGCCAATTTACTATATGGATAACTGTGCTTACATAGCTAAAAAGATCATTAGATCCTCTAGTTGAATCCCCTAATTTTACTGATGAGAAAATTAAGGCCCAGAGAAGTGAAATGACTTGCCCAAGGTCAAACAGGTAGAGGGAATAGCAGAAATAGGATTCAAACCTAGTTCCCCGAGTCTAGGGACTGTTACATTTTTGTCTTTGTGTCCCAACACCTGGTACATAGTGAGCCCTGAATAAATGTTTGATTGATTGATTTCCACTGCATCACATTACTATCAATAGGTTATTGGCTTACTTTTTTTTTTTAATGGATAGCTTATTAATGATTTGCTAAATCTACAAATAAATTGTGGCCAAACAAACTATAATGTATAGATACATATATGAATGGAATGGAATGTTATTGTACCATAAGAAATTAAATAAACAATTTCAGAGGAAACTGGGAAGAATTTTATGAACTGACATAAAGCTAAGTAAGCAGAACTAGGAGAACAATCTACACAATAATAACTGTGTTATAGAGGAAAAACTGTTTTCAAAATCTTTAAAATGTTGATCATCCTAATGATAAACCATGAGTCCATAAAAATGAACATGAAAACACATCACTCACCTCATGATAGAGAGGTGATTAGCTTAAAATGTATAAACATACATATTTAGACATGGAAAAGGTGAGATTTTGTTTGGCCAATAACTAATTATGTACTGAGGTATTTGTTTCAGTTTTTTATTTATTTTTTAAAATTTGCTTAATAAAGAGAGGAATCAGTAAGAGGGACAGATTAATTAACCTTGTTACTTGAAAAAAAATAAATTACTTTAAAAAACATTAAATTGTAGAGATTTTCAAAGGCCAAGAGAACAAAAGT
This sequence comes from Vombatus ursinus, assembly GCF_900497805.2. Lineage (NCBI taxonomy): Eukaryota > Metazoa > Chordata > Mammalia > Diprotodontia > Vombatidae > Vombatus > Vombatus ursinus. The sequence continues at coordinate 31,588,448 of NW_020954557.1, read as the reverse complement.
TTCATTGGTCTCACTGTCACTAACTTTAGTAAGTAATCACTGAATTCTATTTCACAATAAACTTGCAAAGTTGAATCTAATGTTTTAACATATATGAATGATCTTAGGGATAAGGACTAGACCTATGGTTTCATTGCTATGAGGACCTTTCTGGTGAGGAAACTACCTCTTTGCAACTTAAGAGTCTTCGAGAGTTCTCTAGAGCACTGAGATGATAAGTGACTTGCCATATGTTTCACAGATGACATATATGTTTCATATGACACAGCCATATGTTTCAGACGTGAAATTTGAACCCAGATCTTTCTGTTCACTTCGAGGCCAACTCTCTATACATTACTCTCAGGCTCTGTCTTTATGAATGATCCCATGAGGAACAGTTTTGTATTCTATACATTTTCATATTCTTTTCAACTCCTACTGAATTGTCCTGGCTTTTTTCACCATAAAATTCATATTCCGCAGCACCACGACAACCTCAAAAGAACACCGGGCTGGCGTTCAGATACCTGGCTTCTAATCCTAAGTTATGAGTCATAAGACTACTCATCATCAGTGATGAGGATTCAATTATATGATTCCTAAAGTACTTTCTAGCTCTTCAATTTTATGACTCCAATATATAAGGTATGCAGATGATACGTGTCTATTGTTTGTTCTTCCCCTAAACTATAAGCTACTCAAATGCATGCACTATTAGCTTATTCACCTTTAGATCCCTAAAAATGTCTAATTCAATGTCTTGAGCAAGTGCTGAGTGACACCAGGTGGTAAAGAGCACCTCCATATATTCACATGATCACAGATTTAAAACTAAAAGGTTCTCAAGAGGCACCTCTCATTTCATATATAAGACTGAGGCCCAGAAAGGTCATACAGGTCACACAAAAGAACTGGCATTCAAAATCTCTGTCACCAAGTCCAGAACTATTTCATTGCCCCATTAGATTCCACAGCTACTTCTCATGCTGAGAGGCATGATCTCTCACTAAAAAAAAGCAGGAAAAAATAAATAATAAGAAACACTTTCCAGCTAACTGAACAATTCATAAATATTTTAAAATATATACACTGGAAAAGAAAATGATTAAGATATTTAATTTTAAAAATTGAATAAATACAAATGTATTTACCATGGTATAATAAAAAGAATACTGGCCTGGAGTCAATAGACTTGGGTTTTACTCCAGATGCTCACAAATTAATTGTGAGATCTTTGGCTAGTCATTTAGCCTGTCCCAGCCTCAGTATTTTTCCACCTACAAAATAAGCAGCTAGACTAGATGATCTCTAATGTCCTTTCCAATTGACACTCTACTGTTCTAAATGATTCCATTTCAAAAAGTTCCCCAAAGTAAGTCAGTAACAACCTTGGGAGGTTGAAGTGGGGGATGAAGGTAGTATATCATAAATGTGAAATAAGATATACCTGGTAGGGGAGAGTCTAGCCTGTAATTTTATCTCATTTGTGTAGGTAACTCCCAGTGTGGACAATGTCTCCACTGACATATATTAGCAACTCAGTAGTAACTGAACTGGGCACTGTGAGGTTAACCCATGGACTCTTGGATGGTACGTATGAGGCAGAACTTGAAGTCTGATCTTTCTGACTCCAAAGCCAAGATGCCACTCATACCCACTCACTCACCATTATAATAGTATCTATAAATATTAGTCATAGTCATCTATGCTATGTTAAAAAGTAAGAAATTACCTCTTCTGGACACAGCTCATGTGTGCAACTCATAAAATGAGTACAAAGCAGTGGGAATGCAATTGAGTATCTTGATTGAGAGGGGAGTTCCAAACACTGCTGAAACATCTTCTCAAATGCACGGCTATAAAAACTGTATTAGGAAAAAATTGAAAATTTGGACCAGTATTTCAGACTATTATAGTAAGCAAGTACATTTACAATAGCACATTTTATTTCAAACTGGTAATGAATTACGAAAGTTATTATTTTGTAACATTTTATCCTGGACATGCCACACTATTTTTAAAAGAGAAACTCAGGGTAAACTTCAAAGTCATAAAAATATTACTTATATGAAATTATACAATACAAAATTTAGTGTACTAACAGTTTATATAATAAATCATATTTTATACACACTATTACAAAGAAGAATATAAATACAGAAATCCCTCAGATTAAAACGCCTATCAGGAAGCTATATAGCAAAATGCTCTGTGTGTGTTTATGTGTGTGTATTTCAAATTCTACTGTTCCACTGACTATCATTTGAAATGTAGACTACCATATATAAATTCTGATTTTACAAATATCTCATAAATCAGATACAAAATCAGGACTTAGAGGTCATTATAATGAAACTTCAAAATTTCACAATTAAGTCTTCAGGAAACCTTGCTTCATCAATTTCATAAGATGAAAATTTAATATATTAATTTGTCTTTTATCACGACATACTTAGAGCAGTTGATGTATTTCTAAAATCTACAATATATTCTACTGTCAGTTGTGTAGCTCTATTCATCAAGTTTTCAACTTCTTAAAACACCAAAAACAACTTTGGCTTTTACAAATTCGTGTTTAGCTCATATAATGGCAAGCATTTACAGAGTACTTCAAGAATGGACAATAAACCATTTATAAGATCTTGGCAGGCTGTACACTTTCTCTCCTTCATTCTTTGCATATGTTGGTGTGTTTTCATGTTGCAATTCTCTTTGTGACAGGCTGTTTATAGAAAAAGACGGAAGAATGGAACAATGGAAACTTAAGGGTTACAAGACTGAAATGTTACTTCAGACATTTAGTTGTATAGACATGGACAAGTCAACCTGGACTCAACATAATGAACTCTGCTAAACTCTCCAATTCTGATAGGGAGAATCCCTGGGCTATAATCACCTTCAGTCAGCTTCCTGAAGAAGCTAAAAGTTACCAGTTGTGTAAAAAGGACTGGTTTCCCAGCTGGTCCCAAGTGAATGTGGTAGATATGGACAAACCAAATAGCAGAATAGGGATGTTACATTGAAAGTGGGGAATATTCAGTATTCAGAGCAAAGGATGCCTGCCACCATGAGTTAAAGATTTATGCATCAAGAGTTAAAGATGTATGCACCTCAGAGAGGCTGAAAGGATTTTACTGGATCATTTTTCAGTTATGTCTGACTCTTTGGGAGCCCATTTAGGGTTTCCTTGGCAAAGGTATTGGAGTGGTTTGCCATTTCCTTCTCCAGCTCATATTACAAATGAGGAAACTGAGGTAAACAGGGGTAAGTGACCTGCCCAGAGTCACACAGCCATTAAGTGTCTGGTGCCAGATCTGAACTCATGAAGTCTTCCTGACTCAAGGCCCAGCGTTCTATCCACTGAGCCATCTAACTGCCTAATGAAACAACAGTCATTTATTTAAGAACCTAGAATGTGGCAGGCATTATACAAGGCACTCAAGATAAAACAGACAAAAATGAAACAGTCCCTCCAATAGGATCTTACATTCTACTGGGGAGACAATAAACGCAAATAAGAAAGTAAAAATAAATACAAGATAAATTTGAGGGAGTACTAGTACCTCAGGGAATCAGGAAATGCTTTATGTGAAAGGTGGTTCCTGAGGTGAGATATCAAGGAAATGAGAATTTTTGAAGTAGAACTGAGATGGAGAGGCATTCAAGTTAGCAAAAAAAAAAGGATGGAGATAGGAGACTGGAGGGCTCTATGTTCAGAGAAAAAAGTAGGCCAATTTGCCTAGATCAATGAGTGAGAGAATATAAGAAGACAACATATAAAAAGGTTGGAAAGGTAGGCTGAGGCCAAATTGTGAAGGGTTTTTGATGCCAAAGAGAGATACCTATATTGATTTTAGAGGTAATAAGGAGCCACTGATATTTATTGAGTAAAAAAAGACATAGCTTTGCATAGGATGGACTGGAGAGCAGGTAAGGTAAATCTGAGGCAGAGAATCCAAACAGGAGGCTACTGTAATAGTTCAGGCAATAGGTGATGAGGGCCCTGAAATAAAGTGGTGATTACGTGAACAGAGAAAGGAGGAAGAAGTGACTAGATGTGGCAAATGACTGGACGTGAGGTGACAGAGAGAGAGAGAGAAGAGAAGAATAAACAGTCTTCTAAATTCAGAAAGGGAACAGGAAGAGGATAAGGGAGAGATTTCAGGTTACGGGGGAGAGGATGAGGGGGACACGTTTGGTGGGGGGAGTAGGTTAAGTAACAGCAAGGCAAGGTAGCAGGTAGAAGTAAAGCAGAGGAGCCAAGAGGAATAGGAAATAGGAGATACAACACAAAATAAGGATCAGGAGTAAAATTTATTAGGGGAAAAAAGTAGGCGTAATAATCATGATCTCAGACAAAGTGAAAGCTAAAATAGATTTAATCAAAAGAGAAAAATAGGGAAACTACACTATATGTCAGCCATATTAATCAATATTGTTTTGGACTATTTAAAATAAGTAGACAATATAAAGTTGGAATATTGCTGTGGTAAGGGAAATGATGAGCTGGTAGATCTAGAAAAACATGGAAAGACTTGGACCTATAAGGAAGATGCTATCTACCCTCAGACAAACAGAGTATAGTATAGAAGAACAGGTATAATACAGTCTTACACAGATGCATATAAATGTAAATGTCTATATATGAGTATGATTATCATATCTAAGTATATGTATGTGTATATGTATGTGCATGTATACACACACACATATATAGTTTTGTGTGCGTGTGTGTGTAAAAATATATCCACACTTAATTGTAGCCTTCCTGGCGGAAGAGAGGGAGGAAGGAAGAGGGGAAAAAAGAATGCACAGCAAAGAACAAAAGAAAACTTAAAAGGAAGCAAAGAATAGATGCACAGCTCTGAACTTGAGTGATATTCATTATACAGGCTTTCCTGAAATGGAAATGTATTGCTGTGCACATGGCAATGCTTTTTTCCCCCCTTTTCTTACTTTGTATTTAAGCTTTAGTATTTAAGATTATAATATCTTCCTTTTTCTTTTCTTATTGTATATTTATGTTTTAGTATTTAAGTTTTAAATAAACAAATTTTTAAAAAAAGAGTAACAAACCTAGGTGACTAAAGGATGGTGGTACTCTTGACACAAATAGGAAAGGTCAAAAAGCAGGGGTTTTTTTTTCTTTCTATTTTTCAAAATGAGTTGAGTTTTAACACTTATTTAATTTGAGATGTTAATTGGAGATGCCTGGGCAGCTAGGTGGCACAGTGGATAGGGTGCTGGGCCTGGAGTCAGGAAGACCTGAGTTCAAATCCAGACTCAGGCACCTGCTAGCTGTGTGACCCTGAACAAGTCACTTAACCCTGTTTATCTCAGTTTCCTCATCTGATATACAGATCTACAGATCTAGAAATCAACTGCACAGTTAACTGAATCCATGGAAATTGATATAACTATCAAATAAGATACTAGTATAGATAGAGAAAAAGGCCTAGGACATAGCTGTCAGGAACACCTACTGTTAATGGGCAAAACATGAAAAAAAAATAGCAAAAGAGACTGAAAAGGAACAGTCAAGTAGGAGAACTCAGAGAAATCAGTATCATAAAAACGAAGAAAGGAGAAAGTATTTTAAGAGGAAAGAGTGATCAACAATGTCAAAGACTAGAGGTCAAGAAAGATGAGGACTGAGAAAAGGTCTTTAGATTTGGCAATTAAGAGATCATTGGTAATTTTGGAGACAGAGCAATTTCAATTGAACAATGAATGATGTCAGAAGCCAGACTGCAGAAAATTCAGAAAGGAATGAGAAGAAAGGAAATGGTGGCACCTAGTATAAATGGCTTTTTCAAGGATTTCAACCATGGAAGAGATAGAGGAAAACTGTTGCTGGGATGATCAAGTGAGTATTTTTTGAAGATGGGATGGGAGACTTGGCACAAAAGCAGGCAGCAGGAAAGAACCAGTAGATAAGTACAGATTGATGATCAATGAGTGGAAATGTAAGCTCCTCTGGAATAAGGATTGTTTCATTCTTTGTACTTGTATCCAGAGTGCTCAGCACAGGTCCTGGCACATAGCAGGCACTTAATAAATACCTGACAATTCATTGGGAATGATAAGAGGTAATCTTCTAGAAAAGATAGGAAAGGAATAAATCAATGGTTCATATAGAGAAGTTGGTCTTGGCAAGGATAAGAGTCCTCTAATCAGCTGAGACAAGAATGACAGAAAAGATAGTAGGGGAAGACGACAGACATGAATGGTAAATAGTATGAAATGCTGCAGAGATTAAGAAGGATTAAGATTGAGAAAAGGTCACTAGATTTGTCAATTAAAAGATGACTGGTAATTTTGAGAGAATAGTGATGAGCTTAGAAATCAGATTGTAAAGACCTGAAGAGTGAGAGGAGAGGAAGCAGAGGCAACACACGTAATACCACCCTATCCCCTTCCCTCGGTATCTCCCCAACTCCAAAAAAAAAAAAAAAAAAAAGGAAGAAAACAAGAAAAGGAGTTTGGCTGTGAAACGGAGGAACAATATAAAACTGAGGGGACAGTTTGATCTACTGAGAGTTTGGGGAGATTTGAGTGTTTGCCTCAAAGTAAATGGATCCAGCAGATGGGGCAAGACTTAAGAATAGAGAGAAGAGAATGCTGTGGAAATAACATGCTGGAGAAGACAGGGGGAGATGGGATCTGGATGCACAAAGCAGGCTTGGCCTTAAGAGTGAAGGGTTAACCTCTTCATCAGAGACTGGAATAAAGGATGATAAGAGTTTTCAGGAATAGAGAAAGTTAGAAAAGGAAGCTCATGATGAATTCCCTTCCTCCCTAAACTACTCTGTACTCATTTATATCTTTTCTATATTATGTATATGTTATTTCAGCTCCCTGAGGACAGGGACTGTTTCATTTTTGTCTTTGTACCCTTAGCACTTAACACAGTACCAGGCAGCCCCCTTACCCAAGCTGGTGCCAAGGTCTATCAATTTTACCTTTGCAACATTTCTTGAATACATCTCTCTCTTCTGACACTGTCACCACTTCTCACCTAGACTATTGCAATAGCCTACTGCTGGGTCTGCTTGCTTCAAGTCTCTCTCCACTCCAATCCATATTCCATTCAGACACTGAAGTGATTTTCCTAAAGGACAAGTCCAACCATGTCATCCCATACTCCCTATTTAATAAACTCCAGTGGCATCCTATTACCTCCAGGATCAAATACAAAATCCTCTGGCATTCAAAGTCTTTCATAACCTAGTCTTCCTCCTACACCTTACTCCTCAATATATACTCTTACATCTAGTGACACTGGCTAGACTCCAGTGACATTCCTGTATTCTGACTGTTCCATAAACACAACACTACATTTCTCAGCTCTGGGCATTTTTTTTGGCTGTCCCCCATGCCTAGAAAACTCTCCCCTCTTCTGACTGACTCCTCTCCATCTACTGACTTCCCTGGCTTCTTTTAAGTCTCTACTAAAATCCCATATTCTTCAGGAAGCCTTTCCCAATTTCTCTCAATTTTAGTGCCTTTCCCTCTGTTAATCATTTCCTATTTATCCTGTATATAGCCTGCTGTGTATATATTTGTATCCCCAGTGGTTAGCATAGTGTCTGGCACATAGCAGGCACTTAATGTTCATTGACCAATTCAGAGAGAGAGAGCAAAAGTGAGAGAGCTAGAGAAAAAGAGAGAGAGAGTGAGCATAGTGTCCTGTGTAAGAAATGTTTACCAATATTTTAAAACTGAAATGAATTGGCAAATTCCCTAAAGCATATTGTACTAAGCACATTTTTAGGTCAGTTCAAACCTGATTTATTTCCTTTACTATAGCATATATGTAGTGACATGGCTAACACCAAGTTTCTATAAGCATGCCTATCCTGAATGATCCCTTTCTCCAGATTATTAGAACCTGTACTCCCAAGTGAATTTGTCCCTAGCTCCCTATTACTGGTTGAATTAAGCTGACAGGCACACCTGGAGGGTCCTTAAACACTTCTTGTCTTCATATACTTCTTAGCAACCAACCACTAACCATACTTGAGAGCACTGCCATCCTGAGGTAGACGTTGAGGCCATATGTTGTTAAAAAAAAAAAATTAAATAATAGCACAGGCATTCAACAGTATCAACGTTTTCTCATTCCCTTCAATAATGAGACATGGTCAAATAACCAGTTTCATTATTATTAATTTAATGTATAAAAAAAACTAATGCAAAAACAACTAGGAGGGGCAGCTAGGTGGCACAGTGGATAGAACACCAGCCCTGGAGTCAGGAGGACCTGAGTTCAAACGTGGCCTCAGACACATAACAATCACTAGCTGTGTAACTCTGGGCAAGTCACTTAACCCCAACTGCCTCACCCAAAAAAATAAAAATTGAGAAAATTATATTTAAGATACCCCATATTTTAAAAACAGAAAATGAAATTTAAAACATACCAAAATATGGAGAGATCTGAGGTTTCCACCAACATTTCCACCAAAGAATCTACCATTTTTGTATGGAAAATGATAGTATTCATCATCTTTCCAAGTTCCCTGTGATCAGCAAGGCCTAGAGAAGCCTTAGAGACACTTGTGTATGCCTGAAAAAGGACAATGTTTTGTTTGGTTAATTACTTTAATAATCATAATTGTATCAATACAATTTATTTTTAAACACTCACTGAGTGCATAGAGTGTATCACCATCATTAGGAAAAATTAAAAAATATATCCTGACAGTAACATTACCCAGACTACTCAGTTTACCCAGAAATTCAATCTCCTTGACGATATAATTTCTAAAATAAATATACCAGAACATTCTCCTCTATGGAATAAAATCCTGTATAAGATGTATTTATCATGGTTCCCTTGAATAACTCAAATTTCATATAGATCTTATCACAAATTAGATGCACTAATACCAAAGCTTCATGACATAGACAGCACAATATTGAGGCAGTGTATTTCACATAAAAATTCTTAGGATGCATCAAAATGTTAGTTGACACCCTGAAAACTTAGACTAATACTAATAGCTTAAATTAATGTCATTTTTAAGGTGACTAAGCATTTTATGTACATTACTTCATTTGAGGCTCACAACAACCCTGTGAATTAGGTACTATAGGTTTAATTAACCCCATTCTCCAGATGAAGACCCTGAAGTTCAGATATTACGTTGATAATGAATATCAGAGAAAGAATTCAAAACCAGGGCTCTGATGATTTCAAATCCAGTATTCTTTCCATCACACCATGCAGCCTCTCAAAGACAAGCAATTGAGCAAGCTTACAAAGATAGAAGCTGTCTGGTGCTTGCTTATTAGCTCAACTACCCAATACTTATCAGTCAACCTACCCAAAAAGAAAAATCAATAAATAATTTATTAGGTGCTTGCTGTATGCCAGGCACTGGGTTATGTGTTGGAGATATAAAGAAAAAAGTTCCTGTATTCCTGTATAATGGGGGAGCCAACAATAAAACAGAAAAATAAAAATTATATAAGATAAACACAACAGATGGAAAGTAACCATCTAACTTAGCTGTTTAACTCACAGCTAAATTTGACTCCACTTGTCAGAGATTGAACACAGTCCCCACTATTTGATTATGTGTTTTACTTCATTTTAGTGTTTTTTTAAAACAATCAATAAAAAGATGTTATAGTAACAAAGGCCAGGCAATAGCCAACATGATTTGGATAAACACAGGTTGTCATATATGTGCATAAATCAGTCTATATCATGGTGGCTGCTATAAGCCTGGCCCTTGGGTCATTTTCCCTTTCTCAAAGAATTCAACTGACACACCATCTTCCTTCCCTCCGCTATCCTTGGCTTGCATTAGCTTCAGTGATGCTTCCTTAAACCTCCAAGCTTCCCAATTCCTCAGCTTCCTTAAATTCCATTCACTTCCTACTCTGCTTTAAATCAGCCACACATAGGGACAGTCACACACTCAATCTTAATATTACCAATCAAGGTTCCACTTCCTTAACTGGAAATTGATAGTCTTCAATCTGATCTTAATCTCCTATCATGCCATCTTCCCTTGTTATCTCACTGCTCCTAAACCTATTCTTCACTCTCTGTTTTCTTTTTTTGTTTGTTTGTTTGTTTTTTGCTAGGCAATGGGGTTAAGTGACTTGCCCAGGGTCACACAGCTAGTGTTATGTGTCTGAGGCCACATTTGAACTCAGGTCCTCCTGAATCCAGGGTCAGTACTTTATCCACTGCGCCACCTAGCTGCCCCCTATTCTTCACTCTCACTGAGACCTCCAACCCTTCCACCTCTTAAGACTTTCTCAGGCAATCAGCCATGCTACAACTTAAATTTCTTCCCTTTCAGTCTCAAATCTGTAGTTAATCATTTCAAACCTACATAATCATCAGCTCTCTACTACTTTTCACTTTATGCCTATCACCACTCATTTCTTGCTAAACCTTAGCCTTAGATTATCTCAACTACCTACCTCCTCTGCTTCTATACATAGGCTGCAGAAGAGAGCTGGAGAAAAGTCAACAATTCCAATCAAACTTATTTTAAGAGCTGTTAGCTATGAAAAATTGTCACCATTTCTTAGATGTTTAACTCATACAATGCAGCTATTATAATGAAGATTAAAACACCTACTAGTAAATACTTAATGTCTTTGCCAAATGCAGAAACTTGGAAGGAAACATTTTTGAAGCATAAGCTCTTTTGTAGAACATGTAAAGGATGAACGCAGACTGCAAGCAGTACTGCTCCCCAAAACAGCGAAAAGCAGTAAAGAAATAACTTCATATTATAAAAATTCATGTTATTCAACTTAACCTGGGACCTCACTGCAGCAAGGTAGCCTTTACTCCCTGATTTCTTATCCCACTCTCACAGAAGATTTCATTATGTTAAATATTGCCTCTTTTAAATCAATTAAGCCAAGATACTTCAGATAAATCTTTTGTCAATTAGATTATCTTTTCTAAGGCCTATGAAGTGTTTTATCAAGCTATATTTTATATGCATTCCAAATACTATATAACCTTTGTGCAAAATGTATTCTGATTTATTAGAGGAGTTATTACCAGGCCACAGCTTCCTCTAATAATGAAAACTTTTATCAGATTATTTAAGAGAAAGTTTAACAATATAAGAAATTGTTTCAGCCAACAGTAAAAAATTTGAGACCCTTAGGGTACAAATTCAAAAGATTTTTAAAAAGAAAGAAGCATTTAACTATATATCTTATTATTTTTAATCCAAACAACCATTTATGCACAGTTGAAAACACATTTTTGATACAATCAATTGATTGACTAATTTAAGTTTTAGAACTAAAAAATGCTATTTTACATATTCCTGTAAAATACTGACTTGTAGAATCACAGAATTCCAGAACCAAAAGAAACCCTCAGTGGCCATCTAGACAAACTTGCAAGTGAGCAAGAATTTACAACATATGAATTTACAACATGAAGATCTCCAATGAAGAAGAACCAACTAACATCCAAAGGCAATCCATTTTACTTTTGGATAGCACTCATTGTTAGGAATGCTTTTCTTATATCAAGTCAAAATTTGCCTCTTCAGAATTAGCACCCATTACTCTAGTCTGCTAAAGACATTCCAATTTGAAATGAAACCATTAATAACTTCTGTGAGTCTGGTTATTTGCACAGCTCCAAAACTACTTAATTGCATTATCATCTAACCCACATTTCTCTATTTTTTGCACAAGAAGTATACTATGCTAATATAATAGAGTCATTCAGTGTCCACTTAGGAATACTTAATAATTATATTGCAATTGTGTTTAGAGGCTTAAATAAACTTCTCTTAACATTTTTCACTCATATAATAAACATAATTTGGGCTAATCAACAAGCAAAAATGAACTGACAATCAAAACTTAAGTCATTCTTACCTGCAATCTAAACCAGTCTAATCTCATCCCTCGGAAATCAAATACTTCCCCATCTTCAACTATATTAAGACAGAAAAAAAGTACAAGTAAATTAGCATTTTCAAGATATACACATGCAAAAAAGTTTTGTTTTTAGTTTTTGGGGGATCAAAACTGTGTTTTCACTGGTCTTCCAGTGAGGAATTAGGAGATTCCTAGTAACATAATGTCCTTCATCAATGCAAATTTGTAACTATTCTGTAATCAATATTCTTATAGAGTTGTATGGAGCATCGAGAGGTTAAGTGACACGTCCACAGTCTCCATTTCCTTATTCCTGATTATTCACCACACTCTGTTGCTTCTCTAAAAATCTATTTTTGATGTTAATATCAGAAATGTTTGTAAAATTCTACAATACTAACACTAAATTTTTATGAAGACTGGTCTTTTTAAAGGAGAGTCACATAGTCTTTCTTGTGCTCTATTAAAATAATCACACACAAGGGAAGTATATTTATTATAGGATGCTTTATATGATTAAAACTACATTAGATTTCCTAATCATGAAATCAGTTGAACCTACAGACAATGTCTTAATACTTAAGACTTCTACCATCCCTTTTCAAAACCTTTTGAAAGTAAATAACTAATTTGATATAATGAAGACATATTCCTGAATACTAGAAGGATCAAATTCATTAGCATGGGCAATTCCCAGTGGGGAACTCCTCTAACTTATGTCAAACAGGCAATCACAATGTCATGAGACACGTGAAAACTAGGTTTATTACAAGAGATATGAATGTGGAACCCAAAGAGTTCACAGTTCTTACAGAAGGTTGCATATTTATGACAATACAACAAAAGAAGGAGGAGAAAACACATATCTCCACTTAAAGAGGTATGACATGGGAGGGGAAAGGTACAGAAAGATGGAAAAGGACACCCTCCCCCACTCCCCAACCCCACCTCACCCCCAAAGGAGAGGAGCAAGGTGATGGTAAAAGCTGCATTCTTTTCCCTTGGGAATAGCTAGACTATGAAAATAGGAGGCCCACTTATCTACAAAAGACCCAGATGCATAGGCATTTTCCCAGTCTGGAAGAGACTGGCTGGTACCTGTCTTGCCTCCCCAAAACACAGAGGGAACCCAGCTTGGAATGCAAACAACAAATTATGTCAGCTGGTGATATGGATTTGGGGGGAGGGGGATTGTCCTTGACACATTCAGGGCTTCCTGAATGTTCCTGAGTCCAGTATTTCTGGAAAACAAGGCAACTCAAAAAGACAAGTTCAGGGGACCCCTTAAGAACCCTTAACCTTACAAGTAAAGTCTTAAGGATTTGCCTGAAGCCCAGAGTCACACAACTATTAAGTTTTGGAAATCTGAACACAGCTCTCCCCATCCCCTAACCCTACACATGGTCCATTATATCACACTGCCTCCATAAAGCAGGTAGATTAAAATTTAAGTATCTAATTTATTACAATATGTCTACTAAATTGCCTTTAGCTTTTCTTGCATAAAAAAAGGTAAAGAACAATCAATTCTTGTTGAATTAGTAAAACAGGATTTTCTTAAACATAATCACATAATAACTATTTTATTTATATTTCTTTCTCATAGGGAACAAAAAAAGGAGGGAAACAAAGCAGAGTAGACCAAATATTCAAAAATTTAAAAAAATCCTGTAAACACTAAGTAGTCCTAAGGAAATCAGACTTGAAAATAATTAAAAGCTCTCAATGAAGTTTGCTTTATTTCATCCTTATTAGATCTATTACCTTGTTTTACACTTAGGGAAGTCATAGTATTAACAAAGGAGGACATGATGATTGATTCATCTTCAGGGCACACTGAAAGATTCTGAAATAAAACCGGAAAAAGCCAATGCATAATTTAAAATTTTAAATAAATAACCACATAAAAAACATTATGGCTGGCAATTGGCACATAAAAGGTAATTTAAATTGGCTTTAACAAAGAATCCAAAACTTTTCCCCACCAAGTGTATTAACATCAATCATATCCAAATTTAAAACACTAGCTCTGAAACTACACAATGTATTTTCAGCTTGATGATTTAACAAATGACCAATGTGAATCACATAATAGCTAAGAGATCTGTTTTGTCACTATAAAAACTCATGTATTTCTGAAGGAACAGTAACAGAAACCATAACAAAAACAGAAGTCACTTTAAAGATCAATGTTAAATGCTGCAGAATTTGGCTATGACACTTATTAACAATTAGCAAGATGATCAAAATGAACTGATTTATTAGCCCACAATGCAAATCTGATGGCTAAATATAATGTACAATGGATAATGCTGTATATAGACAATATCGAAGTCAATAATTAATGTACCCCCTTTGGCTTATTTAGTAATAGCTATTTTGATAAAAACCACAAGTTATCTCCGTCCTAAAGGATAACGTTAACAGTTGTCCATTCAATTTTAATGAAAACTAGAAAATGAAAACATCGGAGCTCCATCTAGTGGAGATGTAAGGAAAGCAACCAAAAATCTGAATAATCTTTAACAACACAGTACAACGAGAGAAAAGACTTTATCCCAGTTTTGTGTCACCTATATCCTAAAGACAAGTTAGATTTATAACATTATTATTACCTATCAAAGGGCAGAACAAATTAAAAACTTTTGTGGGCTGGTAAAATAAAGGTACTTTACCATAACATTCAGCTTGTAATTTATGGAGCTCTGTATATAATCTCAAACTTTTATCACTCTTCCCATATTCTGCTACTTTAAAATATTTTGGGGAAAGAGTTATTACTTTATACAGCCTGAAGCAAATAAAAGCTGGGTGGTTTCCTTTTTTTTCAGAGAACTCAATGGGATTGAAATATTAAAATTCATATGCTTATAGGATAATTGGTATAGTCAACATCTCTTGGAGTGGGGAAAAAACACAAAAACGTAACTCAAATCATCTACAATTGCAACAATACCAACAAAAATGAAAAATCAAAGGGAAGAAAGAAAGTTTAAAAATACACCCCCTTACAATTACAAATTGGGCTTTCTTTTGAATACATGGCAGAGTAAAAAAATAGTAAAATATTCACAGAATCACATAACATTAGAGCTAAATATTCTATTAGTCCAACTCCATTTTGTAAATCAGTAAATCTAAAGCCCAAAGCAGTGACGTTACTTGTCCTATAATAACAAGGTACTAAATGTCATAGCTCTAACTAGAGCCCAGCTCTTCTGAGTGTTCTGACCCCAACTCCAGTTGGTGATCTTTCCAGATTTATCCTCCAGTTTCTTATTATGTTTTAATTGAGGTAAATTTGGTAACCTGAGAGTTAAAGGACTTGATCTCAAATCTTACCTCAAACACAATGGGTCAAAAGCAAGTCACTTAATCTTTTAGAGCCTCAGGTTCCTCAACAAAAAATAAGGATAATATTTAAAAATACCTCCCTCAGAGAACTTTTTGAAGTTCTTTACAAATCATAAAGCACTATGGATGTAGTTACTATTAGTAATAATTGTTAGAAATTAGTTAAAGCAGGAATAAGTGATAGAATGATAGAAAGTAAGAAATCTGAATCTTTTTTCACCTGAACAAGCTCATTTAAAACCACAGCATCAAATCCAGAGAGATACTGCACATAATATCTCTGCATTACTGGTCCATATTTCCTTACATGTGCCCTGAGCTCTTCCATGTAGAATATCAGTTCAGCAATGTGCCTTTAAAAAAATGAAAATAAGTTAAAATATTAATTGCTCTTGAAAAACAACCAAAATATCCTTTTTTTGTTTGTTGCTTGCTGTTTTTTTCAATATATACATAAGGTCCTCCTGACTCCATGGCTGGTCCTTTATCCACTGCATCACCTAGCTGCCTCTTTCCTTATATTTTGTAAGGATTTAAATATACCTTAGTTCCATTGCAAAGTACATCACAATTTTAAAACTCATAAGCCATCTTTTAAAAATTCTAAGGGACCAAGTATTATGAAATAATGTATTAGTATTTTGTTGATCCTTAATTCTTCTGTTTTCTTCTGTTGCTTACTACTCAAAAGTTTTAAAATGGAAGACATTTTAAGTGATAGTGTGCTTCAGTACTAACATTTAGACTTAGGTTTCAATTGTTTACAATGATAAATGAGGGTTTTTTTTTAAAATCCTTTAAAAAAACAATTATTCTACATGGTCTATACAGATCTTTGGCCTTCTTAGAGGAGCAGCAAAAAAATGATCTTATAGGGACCATCACAACGATATTCTAATCATCACCTCAGACACAATTAAGTCTACAAGCATCTTCCTATTTGGTACTTTTCCTGCTCTATTATTAGCAATTAGAAATATTTAAATCCTCTAATTCCTATGTTTCAGAATCACAAAAATCCCCTTCTACTGCCACTGTCATTATCACTATTCAACTCAGCACCAGGCCGCCTCAATTTTTACCCTCCTCTGTCCTCTATCCTGTCCCTCCCTTTTCATCTTCAATTCTTTTAATATTACTTCCAATTCTTAGTAGTAACTGAAATTTCCCCTAAAGAAACCACATCCTACAAGATCTTCAATATTGGGTGCTTATATTTTCATTTACATATATTCCTAAACCCAATATTAGGACAAATCTACTTACTATTTGCTTTCATACTGTTACTTCCAAATTATATCTCTGCTGCCATTACTGTTGACTCCTTAGAAGATGTAGATAAGTGACTCAAGTTTATTGTTAGAACTTCAGTATTACATCTCTATCTGCTATATTTCACCTGGATTTTCTGAAAGTACCTCAAATTCATTATGTCCAAAATAACTCATCAATATCCATCCCAAACCTGCCCCTCCTCCCAACTTGTTTCTTCTGATAGCACTAGCATCCTCTGAGTTGAATCATTTTTGACTTTTCCTTCTGCCTCACAAATATAATTTGATTAGTAGCTAAATCCTACTAATATATAATATTTCTTGAATTCATCTTATCTTCTTTCACTCATTCTCCCACCACTCTAATTCTGGTCCTCATCATCTTAACTGTCTCAAAGTCTCCTCTACAATCCATCCTTCACACACCTACCAAAATAATCTAATACAAATACTGTAAATGTCATACCCTTGCTCAAAAACCTTCAGCAGCTCCCTAATGTCTACAGTGCACAATATGCCTCTTGACATTTTTCTAGTCAAAAAGAACCATTTGTGCTCTCCTATGCCAACACATGCTATCTCCCACCTCCATGTATTTATGTATATTGCCTCCCATTCCTGGAATAGATTCCCTTAGTCTGTTTTGTCTGTAAAACTACTCCTCTTCCTTCAAGACTCAGTCAAGTTGCCACGTCCTTCATGAAGCTATCTGTGATCAACACCCCTCATTTTTCATCTTAGTATCTCCAACATAGTGCATTATACACACAACAGTAAGCACTTTTAAAAGGTTAAGAACTAAATGTATTAGCCAAAGATTAATTTGATTTTAGATACTTTGGGGGTTTTTTTATACAGAGTGAAATTAAATCACAAATACTATCTGCTGATGCAGTTACCTTCCTTGAAAAATACGAAAAATTCCTGATAAAATATCCCCAAATAGAAATGTTTTGACTAGTTAAAGTTTCTTTAGCTAAAAACAAATCAATTAGATGACAAACAGCCACCAAAAACCCATTATAATGATAATCTGGGATTTTTTTGCTGTTAAATCCAGGTTATGCCAGGGCAAGCTCTAGCAGGTTGTATGTTGCTATAGTCTTCAGGTATGAGTCCAGGGACACACTTAGTGGTTTAAGAACTATATCTAACCTTGATAAGTTTAAAAAGTGTCAAAGTTTGGAGGATAATGAATTTTTAGAAACATTAACTCTCTGAGACCATCTGCTTGGTTGCAATCTATACAAAGGTGAGGTCTTAAAGAAATCACATGTGTCTGAATTGAAAAGTACGTTTAACCTAGGGTGTATTTATAAAACAAGCTAGAGAAATATGATTCAGATGACTCAGATGCTTTTTCTTTAACTTTTGGTTAAAAAAAAAGTTGACATAATTCTATATTTATAGCACTAATAAAGCGAGAAAATGAAAGTAGTTCTCTCAACAATTGCTCATTATTTGAGCATACTACAGAGTAAAATAGAAAGGCAATGTATTGTAATGGTGAGCTAGCCTCAGCAAAATGTGGGTTCAAGTAGTCTGAGATACACTGCATAATCCTGGGCAAAGTACTAATACTGGACTGTGCCAAGTAACTCACAAAGGCTAAAAGTTGCCAAACAGAGGCAACTTTCCTTCTGTTTTACTACATTAAACGCTATTATTTGTCCTCACCTAGACCTCACATCTCTCTATCCCTCAGTTTTTTCCCAGACCATAATAATTACTGTACTGTCTATGCTCTCCTTCTTTATCTCAACGCCCTGGTGATTTAATTCAACTCATAACTATCCTCTATGCTCAACTCCTTTGTCCTTTCTATCATAGATTGTGCCTTGCCAAGTCCAACCATGGATTAAACCCACCATCATCTGCTCTTACTTCTCAAGACAGCTAGGTGGCAGAGCAGATAAAGTATTGGGCCTAGAGTCAAGCAGACATGATCTGAGTTCAAATTTGAAGTCAAACACTAGCTGTGTGACCCTGGGAAACTCTGTTTACTCAACCATAAAAGGGGGATACTACTAGCACCTTTCTCCCAGGGTTGTCATGATGATCAAATGAAATAATATTTGTGGAGTGCTTAGCATGGTGCCTGACACATAAAAGGTACTAAATAAATGCCTATTTCCTTCCTTCTTTCCTATTCAGATGCTACTGAACAGATGCTGCACAAAACAAATCAGAAAAGCTTTGTACTGTATACAAATTTATGTTACTTAATCTCAAATGTGCCCTCACAACAGCAAGGTAATCCTTTTATACTCCCCTAATTACTTTGGTATCCCATTCATTGACTAACTATTCAAAACCTTTTCATGAGTCTTCAAGCTTTCCACAGAATTCTCTCCAACTTCTCGGCTGAGGATCTTGCCTCATTTCAATGAAAATATTGAAGCCATTCCCTGAGAACTCCTTTTTCTCTTCTCTCCCTTACAAGGTATCACTCTATCAGTTTCAACCCTGTCTCACAGGAAAAGGTAATTTTTCTTGTGAGAGACATGCATCCTTGATCTCATTCCACCCAATCTTCTCCAGCAAACTACTCTATCTATCATCTCCACTATCACTCGTCCTCATTTTTTCTCCTGGAGCTTCCCTGATAACTTCAAACAAGACCACATTTCCTCCATCCTTAAAAAACCCTGACTTAATTTCTGACCATCCCCACTAGCATTTTTTAAAAAGATATGAGAAAACTTACCTCCCCACTCCTTTGCAGAAGTGAGCAACTTTTTTTATAGTCATTCAAGTTTTATTGGTGTTATTTGTTTTTATAGTATAAACATTTGCAGATTATCCCTGTCTCGTGTAACAAAGTAAAATGATTACATAAACCTGACATAGTGACCTCATCTGAAAGTGAATGCAAAGGTTCCCCTCTGTTGCTGTGGTTTTCAATAAACAGAAATCTATTTTATTTCATCTCCACCTCCCATCTTATTAAAACAAAGAGAAAAAAATTCCTCATAGTAACTATGCAGAGCCAATTAAAACAAATCCTCTCTCGTAAAAATATGCATGTGTGTTTCTGCACCTGATATCTATCTCTGTCAGGAGATTTGTTGTTGAGTTGTTTCAATTGTCCAGCTCTCCATGACCCCATTTGGAGTTTTCTTAGCAAAGACACTGCAGTGATTTGCCATTTCCTTCTCCAGTTCATTTTACAGATGAGGAACTGAGGCAAACAGGGTTAAGTGACTTGCCCAGGGTCACACAGCTAGTAAGTGTCTGAGGCTGGATTTGAATAATTCGATAATAACTCTTAATTTTCAAGGCTGATTGGTTTTTTATAGTTGTTGTTTTTTATAATGTTGTGGTTTTGTATAATTGTTGCCCTGGTTCTGCCCATTTCATCCTTTATCAGTTTGTAAGAGTGTTCAAAATTTTTCATTTTTATAATGTTAATGCTACAATATAAACTGTACTTCTGGTTCTGCTTCACTCTGCATCACCTGGTAAGTCTTTCCATCAGCTTTCATTCTGTACCTCTCCTCCTCCTCTTAGCCAAACTCTGAGAAAGCCATTTACAAGTAGTGTCCCTACTTCCTCTCCTCTAAATCACTTTTTTCACATTAAATTTTATTTTCAGAGCCATATTCTTTCCTTTCCCCATCTCCTCTCTCCATTGAAGAAAACAAGAAAAACAAACTTTTAAAAACACGTACAATCAAGCAAGACAAATTCTTTCAATGGCCATGACTATCTGTCTGTCTGACTCTATATATTATTAATCTGTTCTATTGTTCAAGCTCTCTATTTCCCAACCAGTACCAAACTGTTTTGATATATACTGCTGTGTAGTTCTCTGGGATCTGGTACTGCTAGGTCCCCTCCCTTCCCATTCCCCTTTATTAATTTTCTTGATAGTCCTGATCTTATGTTCCTCAACTCAAATTTCACTGCTATTTTTTTCTAACTCTATGACGCAATCCTTGGGATGTCTATTATGACACCGAAAAAATACATTAATATAGGTAACATTGTCATTTTGATTAAAATGTCTCGGCCTACCCATGAGCAATGAAAATTTCTCCAATAATTTAGATCTGCTTTTATTTGAGTAATGAGAGAACTGAGACAAGTGGTTAATTGTGGGAATTGAGTGAACCACAGACTACATCTCATGACTCAATTCTGGAGCTAGCTCAGTTTCCTTTCTATTCAATTATGGGTCTAGTCCAAATTCTGTCCTGTGAGAAAACTTCATTCAATTGTGGGAATTGGAGAAAAAAACCTTGTTGCACTGTTTGAACCTAGCCCTGCATGTCTGGGAAAGTGAACCACCTCCACCTGCTACTTAGGGACCCTTTACTAAGGACTTAGGTTATGCTGACCAGAAACTCACATCTAAAGACTGATGCAAGGAGTTTTTTCATAATTTTATATCTCAAGCTATTCATATATCTTATTTGAAAACATGCCCCCATACTGATCAATCAGTTATTATTTCCATGTTCCTTTGATTGTTTACAGACACTTTTGGGAATGTGATGCCTCTTTTTCTGAATTCAGGGAATTATGCCTGTTCACTCCCCCCGTCCTAAATTGGAAAGTCCCTAATTTTTCATCCAATTAGAAATCAAATTACCTAATGTTGCATTGTTTCCTTTCAATTAATTGGCCTTATTTAATTTTTTTAATGTACAAAAGTCTTTCTCCCTCCTTATTCAGGGTTCAGGCCTAAGCTGAGGAGGTCTGGTCCCAGTGTGTTGGGCAATTGGCATGCATTGCTTAATAAATCCATGTGCTTAGCAGACCAAACCTTTGCTTCCTCAGTCATTTCATTTTTTACCCACAACAGTGTTGTGTAATTGTGTTCATATGGTTACTCTGTGTGTATTGGCCAGTAGACTGCTGTATTTTATGTTGTCTTGACATATATAAAATGGAATTTCTCTACATCTTCCTGCTGAATTTTTGGTAATATGCAAAGATGCTGAGGATTTCTACGGATTTATTTTACATCCTTTAACTTTGCTAAAGTTGTTAATTATTTCAATTAGTTTCTTCACTGACTCTCTAGCATTCTCTAAATAAATTATCATATCATCTGCAAAATGAGATGGTTTTGTTTCCTCTTTGCCTCTGCTTATTCCTTCAATTTCTTCTTCTTGTCTAGTTATTATGGCTAGCACTTCTAGTACTATATCAAATAGTAATAATAAGAGTGGCCATTTTTATTTCACTCCCTGATCTTATTTGAAAGCTCTCCAGTTTATCCCTATTACAGATAATGTTGGCTCATGGCTTTAGACAGATAGTAATCATTATACTATAAGGGAAGATCCACTTATTCAATGCCTTCTAGCGCTTTTAACCGAAATAGATGACGTATCTTGTCAAAAGCTTTTTATATATCTATTAATATAATCAAAGAAATTAAGTGACTTGCCCATAATCACATAACTGATAAATGTGAAAGACTGGATTCATACCCAAATAGTATAATCTTCAGATATATCCACTATGACACTGAGCCTGCAGCGACCTCCTTAGGATCATCTAATCTAATTTCCGAATTTTAGAGAAAAGGAAACTAAAGCACATTTTCCTCATTTAATTCATTTTACTTAAAAGTTAAATGAATTGTCCATAGTCAAACAGCAGCCAAGTGGCATAGTGAATAAAATGCTGGACTTTTACTTGGGAAGACCCAATATCAAATACAGCTGCAAACTTACTGAGGAGCAGTGTGACTTTGAACAAGTTTGCCTCTGTTTCCTCAACTGCAAAACATGTTTAATAATAGTACCTACTTCATAAGGTTGTTATGAGAATAAAGTGATTTAATGTTTGTAAAGAGATTTTTAAAACTTAAAATGCTACATAAATGAGTTATTAAGTTACAGAGAAAGAATTAAAATTCAAGGAATTATGATTCCAAAGTCAGGGCTCTTTGCACTAGATTACACTGCCTCTTTCCTACTTCAATAATGGCCAACCTCACCAGAATTCACTTTTAAAAAACAATCATTTTATCTTCCTAAAGGTTATAAAAACCTTAAACTATTTTTTTCTGTAATGGACTGGTTACAGGAAACTCATGCTTTTATGTTGTAGTATACTATTATCTATTTTCCACATTACCTTTCATCATCTCAACAATACAATAAATATTTACATATCCCCCTCCTCTTTTCTTCCATGGACTGCATTCAAAGCTCCAAAGAGATGCATGTAATTCATAGGACCATAAGATTTAGAGCTGAAAGAAACCTTAGACATCACTGAGTTTAGCCACTTCATTTTATAGGTGAGGAAAACCAAGGCATAGAAAGGTTAAGTAACTTGCCTAGTCTCACACAGCCAGTGTGTGAGGCACAATTCAAACCCAGGTTTTCCTGACTCCAAGTCCAGTACTCTATCTACCACATAAACTAGACGGCAGCCAAAAGACCAGAAATATAACTACACAAAAGTCTAACCTTCCCTAGTTAGGCCCTGCAAAAATACTGAAAGCTAAATTAATATCTTTCTTATCCTAGCTTTTTCATGTCAACTTCATTGAGTATGACATTCTTAAAATATGCTAACTTATAAAATATTTTCAAATTTGGACAATGTGTGATGAAAGACAAGGTCACTGTGTCAATAATTATTTCCCACCAGTTTGTAATTCTTAGAATGGACTACACATGCCCCCAGAGAATCTCATCAGGAGGAGGAATCATCCTGGAAGACTACATCACCTTTGGTTAGTCTAACATCTCATTAGTACCTCCAGTACCTTCTGCCCTTCCAACCGGAGAACTAGAGGGTAGAGCAAGAACTCCTCCCAAAGTTTTCATTTAAAGAGTGCTCTCAGGCCATTTCCCACGATCACATATTCCTCATTTCTTCCCACCCCAGCTTTTCAGCATCCTTTCAGTGTTGTCTTCCCTTGTTAACCCATTAGAGTATAAGCTACTTGAGGGCAGGGACTATCTCTCCCACTTACCATAGGGCCTGGCTCACAGTAGGTGCTTAAAATGTTTTACTGATTAACGGTGGTGGTCTTTTTAAATCATTTTACTACAACACTAGTTCTTGAAAGCCCATTAAAAGGTAAAAAAAAAAAATGTTGCTAACATACTTATCTATAAAGTCATCTGCACTCTTCTTTGGCATGTTATCTGCATGACGCAGTAGCCAAATAATTTCATCACGAGCAAAAGATAATGCCATAAATACAAAAAGTGCCTGAAAAACAAAAAGTTAAAGAGTTTATACTTCAATAAAAAGTTTTAAACAATATTTATCCAACTATACTTTCCATTTACCTTCCAGTTCCCTACCCTCACCTCCCAGAATCTTCTTAGCCACAACAAGTCAGTGGCTCTTGATAACCTGAGGCATATAGGTCATGAGAAAATACAGTATAACAAGTGCTATTAAAGGATAAGGAAAGTTTCAAGGGGAAAAGGGGAAAAAAAATGTTTTCCTGCTGTTTGAGAGTAATTTACTTTAAAAGAATGAGCCAACCTAAGCGAAACAGTTAACAGGAAGAACGACAAGTAAGGGGAAGAAATTGCTGAGAGGTTAATTTGGGAATCTACATAAGGAAAAACTTCTTTTTTTTTTTTAATTTTTTACTAACTTATTTTGATTTATCAACAATCACTTCCATATGCTTTTGAGTTTAAAATTTTTCTCCCCCTTCCTCCCCACCACCCTCCCCAAGATGGCACACAATCTGATATAGGCTATACATATACATTCCTATTAAACATATTTTCACATTAATGACGTTGTAAGTAAAAATTAGAACCAATAGGAGGAACCACCAGAAAGAGGAAACAAAACTCAACAGAAGAGAAAAAAAATAGCAATTCAAATTCCCTAGTTCTTTCTTTGGATGTGGATAGTATTTTCCATCACGAGGCCTTTGGAGATGTCTTAGATCTTTGCATTGTTAGGAAGGGTTAAGTTTATCAATATTAGTCATCGCACAACATGGCTGTTAGTGTGTACAACGTTCTCTTGGTTCTGCTCACTTCACTCAGCATCAGACCATACAAGTCTTTCCAGGTTTTTCTGAAGTCAGCCTGTTCATCATTTCTCATAGCACAATAGTATTCCATTACATTCATATACCACAACTTGCTCAGCCATTCCCCAACTGATGGCCATCCTCTCAATTTCCAGTTCTTTGCCACCACAAAAAGAGCTGCTATGAATACTTCTGAACATGTGGGTCCTTTTCCCATTTGTATGATCTCTTTGGGATATAGCTCTAGAAGTGCTATTGCTGGGTCAAAGGGTATACACATTTTTATAGCCCTTTGGCCATAGTTACAAAGGAAAAACTTCTTAATACAGCTGTCTAAATACCAAATAGGTTGCCTGCCTAAAAAGATAACGGGTTCTCCTTTACTAGAAATCTCAACGCAGAGGATTACAAACCAACCAATTCTTAGGTACATTGAAAAGGGAATTCCTGTGAAGGTCCATTGACCTCTCAAGTCCTTTCCAAATATTCCTACTCACTCTAATTAAAATTAATCTGATTCCAAAGTAAATATTTAAAATGAGTTTACAGTATTCAATGGTTCAATATAGAATTTTTCAACACATCACTTTTTTAGTGAAAATAAATGCGAAATTCATTACCTTAGGCCCTAGTAAGCCAGGCTGATCAGATAAGACAGTAGCTAATTCTTTCAGTGCAGATCTTAAAAACTTGCGTCTTTCTCTATGCATTGAACCACTATATTAAAAGAAAAAAAAAACAGAGATTTACTCATTAACTGAAACATAAATTGTTTCACAACTTAAATATTAGCTGTTTACTGCATCTTTTAGTATTTTGGTTTTGTTTTTCAACAAAATAATTTGGGTGAAGATAAATGAATGCTAAAATAGAAACAATGTTATCATTATAGTATACTGCAGAGTACCTAGAAAGAAGTGGATGAGTAGTTCAAGAAACTGATCACAGGACTGGTAGAGCCAGATATAGTACTAATGAAGGATTTCAATTAGCTAGACATCTGTTGGAAATTACTCTTTCCTAAAAGCAGAATACTTAAATTTCTAAACTTGCCAAAATGATAGTTTTATCCTTTTATCCTTCAAAAGTTGCAGGAACCAACACAAGGAAAATTTATTCTAAATTTCATTCTAACCAACAGGGAGAAAGAGGCTGCTGGGGTGAAAAAGATGGGGAATATGGAAGGGACATCGCCACTACAGCTAAGAATGTGTGAGAGAAGAGAAAAAAGATTTTGTGAATGCAGATTAGGGAAAAAATAGTAAAGATCCATGAACTAAAATTCTGTAGAAGTCAGTCCAGAAGTAATGGAAAACTCTCAAAAATGTATTTCTGATGACACACAGAAAAACAATTTTGATGAGGAAAGAAGGCTGAATAAAGTGACCAATGCATATACAAAAGGAACTTACCAATTATCTCAGATTTTGTAAAAAGACATGTAAAAAAAACAAAAGCAGGGGTAGATAAGAATGAATTCAATAGTACATAACCATCTTTCAAGAATCCTCTATCAAGGATATTACAGCCCACAATAAGCTATGGTTTGCAAGGAAAGCTTAGGACAACAAAAAGTGTCTTTTAAAGCTATGTTCAGGAAAGAAAAAGAATGCTCACAGAAGGAACAGGACACTGCTGCTCAGAGTGGAAAGAACAACAATATGTGGGCAGGCCTCAACTTCTTTTTGATTTTGTTTTCTCAGCCATGGAGAATGACCTTTCAAATAAAAAGGTTATTAACAAGGCTAACAAAGAGCTATCACCTACGATAAGTAAAGATGTAAGAGAACACCCAGATAATCCCTAATAAGTTCAAGTCACCTGGACCAGAAGACTTATAGCCTAGGGTAGTTAAAATGGTGAGTATCACTGCTTGAGCCATTATCAGTGATCTGTGAAAGATCAAGAAAAATAGGAGAGGAATCATAAGACTGAAGAGCCAATGCGCCAGTTTTCAAAAAAAGTGGAAAGAACGGAGTCCGCAAAAAATAGGCCAGAGAACTTGACTGATCGGAAAATTCTACAACATATTATTAAATGGAATGTTTAGTAGCCTTATAGAAAAAAAAACACAGTAATCACAAAACATAGCATTGCTTCATCAATAGGTTATGCTTATTTCCTATTTTGATAAGAGTTGGATGAACCAGACGGCTTCTGAAGTTGTTGTTGTTGAGTCGTGTGTGACCTCGTGGACCATACAATGTCAATGTTTGTCCATGGGGTTTTCTTGGCAAAGATAATGGAGTAGTTTGCCATTTCCATCTCCAGTGGATTAACACAAATAAAAGTTAAGTGACTCACCCAGGGACACATAGCAAGTAAGCATCTGAGGTCGGATTTGAACTCAGATCTTCCTGACTCTAGGCCCAGCACTCTGTCCTTTGACTCATCTAGCTGCCATAAGGCTTCTGAAGTACCATCCCTTAAACATTCTGTTTTTGATTCTACAAAATCAAAGTTAAGAAAAACTCTTCCAAAATTGATATCTAGGGTCCATAACCACACAGCCTTCCAAATAATATTACCTGACTAATTTTTTAATGTTTAAATACTTAATTCACTTCTAAGATTTACATCCATTTTTAGCTCTGCTCATTCTTTTCCCCTACCTAGCCTTCCCTTATCACTTTCATCACTTAAATTAGTTATATTCCTCTCTCAAACCCTATTTCAATTCCTATTTTCTTCATGAAGCCTTTCCCCACTACTCCAGCCCCCAGGAACTTATTTTCCAGACAGTTATTTTATGTATCATCAATGTGACAATAATAGCTAACATTTTTATAGTGCTTACTATGCAGGCACTGTGCTAAGAGCTTTACAATTATTATCTCATTTGATCTTCACAACAATCCTGGGAAGTAGGTGAAATTATGATCCTCATTATAAAAATGGGTAAACAGAGGCAAAGAGAGATTAAGTGACTTACCCAGAATCACACAGTTAGTACATGCTTGAGGCTGGATTTGAACTCATGTCTTCTTGATTCCAGACCTAGCACTCTAGTTAGTACGTGTCTGAGGCTGGATTTGAACTCATGTCTTCTTGATTCCAGGCCTAGCACTCTATCTACTGGGCAAGGTTATACATATTTAGCACATATTCTTTATTAATTTCATATGTAATTTTTATCTCCCCATCATGCCTTATATTCATTAGTATCTCTTACCCCTTACTGTATAGCACAGTTTTGGGCTCAATTAATACCTGTTGATTTAAGTTATTATTAAATATTTAAAAGCACGTGGAGGCAGCAGAGTATATAGAAAGAATACTGGACTTAAGAGTCAGGAAGACTAAGGTTCAAATTCCGCCTCTGGGATTTACCAGCTAAATGGCTACGGTCAAGTCACTGATCCCTCAGAGCTTTAGTTTTTCTCATCTGTAAAATGAGTATACCTCTAGAATCTCATGAGGTTCTTTTGAGAGTTAAATTATAGATTTTATATAAAAGTCTATTTCAAATTTTTAAAGTACTACATACTATGTCCCCATGTAAAAACTCTGAATTGCAAGAAATTAGAAGTCCTGGTTGCCAAACAAGGAACTTGGGAAAAGCGAGATGTGCTTCCTCACATAACTAATTATGAAAACAAAAATAGGATACTGATGTTGGCAATAAAAGCAGAAAAAGGAAACATAAACTATTCTAAGAAGTTTAAATACTTTTGCTAACTAAAATAGCTATTTCATTACCTTTCATTTTGTGAGTCATGCATAATACTGTAATAAATTCAATTATTGCTATTTCTTAAAGTGTAAGCATATACTTATATATTAGTATAGACATTTCCTCATAAAAGATCCTCATGAAAAATAGACTTCTAAAAACCTGTCATTATATAATTTCTATAATGTTTCACATTATAGGGTAAGTGTGTATAATACCATCATACTGGTTCATATATATTTTCCCCTCAAAGTTGGCTGGTACAAGACCACTACAACAAATAATGTAAACTATAATCACTGTACCTTTCAGGATGAACTGATATAATTTGTCAGTTAATCCTCCCTGCAACTCTCTAAAAGATTAAGAGTGAAGGCTACATTCAGGGAATGACCAATTTTTTTTACCAGCACAGTGTATGGTTTGTTTTTTTCCAGAAATAGCCAATGCTGTTTAAGTCAAGAATTAAAAAGTATATTGTTTACATTTTAAACTCATTTATTGAATTTTACAGCTATAATCAAAGCACAGAATCAGGTATATTCTATTACACCCACTTAAAAATAAGTAAAGTCAAAATGGAAAGAAAAAACCCCAAATCTTCCTGCATCATTAAACTGTTGTATAACTTTCCTTAAAAAGATATTTAAGAGTTTAATAAGATTTATAAAGAACCTTAACTCACTGGAAAATTCTGTGTTGGAAGAACTAAAATAAAGAAAAGGCATAAGAGAACTACAACCTAGTAAAATGATTTAGTTTATGGGAAACCAGAAAAACTGTCAAAAGGCCCTGTTAAGTACACTAATTTTCATTTATAATAGCACTTTAAATTTGCCTTCATGAGAAAGAGAAAACTAGAGTTGAGAGAAACAAAATGGGGAAGATTGGTCATATCTATGGACTAAAATTTCAACTGTAAAATCTGCATTCTATGGAAAATAATATCATGCATATTTCCTACCAATTAATAAAAAAGATGAAGTTCTATGGCACAGGTGAGTAATCAATAAAAGTAGGATGTGTTTGCATTTTAGGGTTTGGGGGGGGAGAGGAAAGAGAGATGTTAAACAAGGGATGCAGAAATAGGCTACAACTTAGAAGAAAATAGTATCTACTGGTAACTGCCAGGGTGCTACTAAAAAATCAGTCTTTATGGAAGGGATGTCAGAAACTGCCGAGCCTGATGTGTTAACTTTTAGTTAAAAATCCTAAGTTTTAAAATACTTAGTTGTCAAGATAATGAGTCATGAATAATTATCCTCCCTTCAACTAGCATTATATATTGTATATGTGTGTGTGTGTGTGTGTGTGTATATATATATATATATACACATTACAATGTACATTTCAACAAAAAGCAGCTACTGTGTATATTGCAATTTATTATTTCAACAAAAAGCAATTTTATTTCAAGAAGGCACTGAATAATCCTTGATTAAAAAAAAAACACTTCACAAAAGTAAAAGTTATAAAAACACTTACGCATGTGACACAGCTGCTTCTTTGCACTCTCTTATGTCATTAATACGTTTGTTGTAGCTACATGTTAAAAAGGGTATCAGAAATGTTAGTGTTAGCAATTACACCAATAACAACCTGAACTTGGTAAAACCCAACACTAAGAAACATTCAGGCTCATGGCCTAGTGGACATGTTTTTCACTATAATTAACTGATAACAAAATCAAAAGTATACTAACTGGTGTGTATCTCTACTCCCAACCAACATCATTTACTTACTACTTCACTTTCACTTTCATTAGTCATGAATTCAACTGTGAGACCTTTCCAATCCCTTTCACATTAGCTCCTAAAAACAAGTTTTTAAAATGCCCAATAATAGGAATTTTAAAATAATTAACTAAAGAATGAGTTAAACAGTTCTGTTACTAAAATATCTGTTGCGTATTAAAGAGGATTCTAGCATACAGTAAAATCCAACAGTCAAATAATGGGACTAGATCAAGCTCTATAATGTGGAATCAGGCTTAGCTGTAATCTAAAACAGCTAAATTTAGATGGTTACTTTCCATGTACTCTGGGTTTATCTTGAATGTTCCAATTTCTATATGATGTCTTGCCCATTAGATTGTAAGCAACAGGAATTGTTTTTGCTTTCTCTTTGTTTTTCTAGCACTTAGAATGATACCTAGCACAGGATAAGCATTTAGCTTGTTGATATATAAAGCACATCTATCTTGGTGTGTTACCTGTCCACTAGTAACCAAAGCAAACTATCATTTGTATCTTAAAAACTAGTGGTTTATATACTGAGGAATTATTTTTGCATATATGAAGCTAAATCCCCCATTCATTTTTAACACATAGATGCCTATTCTAAAAATCTCACATACCATCATTTCAGTAACAGCCAAATCTTATTTCTTATCAACTTCACTGCAGAAACACTATTTTCTTACAGTTGTTAAATCACAGGACTGTAATTAAGCTCTTTTAATCTAAAAATATACTACCTTATGCTGCCCACTATCAAATTCTCATATAATTAAATTTTACCATAAATAAATTTCAACTAAAAAATGGAATTCTATGATGAATCTCTATCCTGAAAAACTTATTTTTCTTGCCCACAGTAGCAAAAATTGCAGTTATCCCTTTGATTTAATGTAGGAATCAGAGACTCTTAGAATCTGAACATGTTGATAAAATTATGAATATTAATAAATAGCAGATTATTATAAATAGGATCTTTTAAAATACCAGAGTTCAAAATTTAAAATGAATAGGACAAAATGCTTCAGAAATCATCCTTATAAGATTAACTTATCAGCTAATTACATTATATATGCTATTAAATAAGTTGATAGCATTAGCATTAACAAATTAACTACACAAATCTTTAAAAACACGTGTAATATAAAATTCAAAGAAAACATAAATGCTAATAGAATGTATAGTTACTTCAGAAATAGAAGTTAGGAAAGTTTAGGATTTACAGAAACTATACACTAAAGCAAAAACAGCCCAATCTCTTGCCAAACTGGTCAAAAAGTTAAAAAAATAAGACCAATTTCTAAATAATATACTCTAAAACTTGTAATTTATCTAAGCTTCTACCACAAAAATATTTCTTCAATAATCACCTTACAAATTTACTAATATTTTAAAGTAATTCAATTATAATTTTTTTTTAATAAGGGGCTTAACTTTAACAATATAGATTCTTAAATAAAAAGGAAAGTGTGACATTCCTATTAAAAAAATGAGGTTAAAGACCATTAGTTTTATGTTATTAGATACAGTATTTTTTGTCATAGACGCTTATGGCATTAATCACTATAAGCCATTAATCATTTGCATTGACAAACTATGATTTCAGGCTTTCACCAAAATGTTAAATGTGACTGCCTATGCAGGTACCATAGGCACTGATGATGGCAATTTAGAACAAAGGTTCTTAATCTGGGATCTGCAAACTCATTTTGAAAAAATATTTTGATAAGCGTATTTCATTATCTTTTTCTGTACTTTATTTTATGCATTTAAAAACATTCTCAAATGGAGTCTATAGGTTTTATGAGAATATCATTATCTTTATATCTGATTCTGTCAATGTGTAAAAGAATAAAAACTCAAGAATTTATAATTGTAAAAATAATGATTTTACATAAAATTTTTAAAGCTAATTATATAACTAAGACAGACCTTTTTTTTTTTTTTTTAAACACAGAAAGTCCCAATTAAGAGAGTCCTGGTTTCAAATTTAATTTCCCCTCAACTCCATATCTCTACTTGGCTTCAAGATATTTCTTACAGTTTCCTAGGGAAAGAAAACCTAAGTATGAAAAATGAAAAATTTATTTATTAAGTTAGAGAAGACATGAAATCAACTGCTTTAAACAGCTGACATTTAGATCATAAAATCATAGGCTGGAGTATTACTTCGAGTAATGCCTTAATATAGAACATATTCTCTTCAGTGATCCCTTCACTACTTTTTTCAAACTGCCTACTTTAATCTTGAAAGCACTTCTAAAGATTCTAAGACTCCAAATAACAAAGTAAATAGAAGAGTAAAGACTAACTATTCCAACAATCAAAATATAGGCTGCTACCCTAAAAGCCAAGAAAAGACACACACACACACACACACACACTCTCTCTCTCTCTCTGATTAGAGGCCCTCATTTGGTTTCATACAAACTACATTTAAGGAAGTAGGACAGAGACTGGTTTTCTTCCACCCTACACTCTCTACCTATGCTACATAATTATTGAGTTTTCCTATATTATCTGTGTTTGAATATATGCAACTTAAACATTAAAATTACAATGACCTTACAAAAGACATGAGAAAAATCAGACCATACCCTCTTATGTTTACAAACAAGTCTTCAGCAGCCTTATGAATATGAAAAACTTCATCCCGAAAGAGAGAAAGGCAAGAACTACTTTGAAGAGCTAACTTCCAAAGGTTCAGTGCTGTAGTATCAGTATTCAGGATTCCATGGCACAAAATAAAGCCAACTTTAAATAAAAAGAAAGTAAATACAAGTATAAAAATCTGAAGCAATGGGATTCTTTTATTTAAAATATAGGTCTTAGAAAAAATAGACAAACAACAATTCATAAATTTCATAGCTTTAAATTATATGTCATATTACTCTGCAATAGTAATACTCTCAAGATTGGGATACCATCAAAATTCTTTCTATTTGCTTAATAATATTAAAAAGTCTGAGTTCATTTTCCCAATGCTTACGTGGAAGGAAGTAAGCATTTCAGTCCTGGATAGAATGTAAAGTCAGGTCTATATAGGTGGTGCAGAGATATTCTGACATTTTGAACTTATATACAGTATCTTACAACCAGCTATATGGTGCTGGCTTCCAACCTCATCATTCAACCAAAATTATTCTTTCCAAAATTACTAATGTCCTCCTAATTACTAAATGTAATGACTCATTTTCAATCCTCATTCTTGGCCTTTCTGCAACATCTGACATTGTCAATTACCCTCTTCTTGATTCTCTCTTCTCTCTAGGTTTTTGTGACACTGCTTTCGTTCTCCTCTTACCTAACTGCTCCTTCTCAGTCTCCTTTGGTATTATCTTCACCCAGATCACACCCACTAACTGTGCGTGGATCCCACAGGACTCTGTCTGGGACTGTCTTCTCTTTCCACTCTTCTATTTCACTTGGTGATCTCATTAGATCCCACTGTTTCAATTATCATCTCCATACAAATGGCTCTCAGATCTACTTATCCAGCCTAACTTCTGCTTTGACTTCCAATCTTGTATCTCCAATCTTCTATCTGTCTATTAGACATCTCAAACTGGATTCCACTAGATATCTTAAGTGCAAGATGTTCAAAACTGAACTCATCATCTTTCCTTTCCAACGTTCCCCTCTTCCTAAATTTGTCAAGGGCACCACTCTCCTAGTCACCCAGGCTTGCAACCTAGGAGTCATCTTCAACTACACACTCTCTCTCTTTCTCTCTCTCTCTTTGTCTCTGACTATATCCAATGAATTAATAATTCCTGTCATTTTTACTTTAGTAACATCTCTGGTAAATAGCTTCTCTCCTGACACTGAAACCACCTTGGTACAGGATCTCCATTGCTTCACACCTAAAGTACTGCAATAGCTTGCTGGTCAGTCTCTCTGCCTCAAATCCCTTCCCACTTCAATCCACTCTTCACTAGGATGTCAAACTGATTGTCCTAAAGCACAGGTTTGACTACGATCCCTTCACCCCCTCACTCCCTACACTCAATCAATTCTAGTTGCTCCCTATTACACAGGATCAAATATAAAATTCTATTTGGCAACCTGGCTTCCTCCTACCTTTCCAGTCTTACACTTTACTCCCCTTCACATAAGCTATGACCCAGTTAACAATGGACTCCTTGCTGTTTCCTTACATATAAGACTCTATTTCCCAAATCTAGCCATTTTCACTGACTGTCTCTCATGCCTAGAACTCTCTCTTCATCTCTACCTCCTAGCCTCCCTGGTTTCTTTCAAGTCTCAACTAAAGTCTTACCTTCTATAAGTAGCCTGTCTCAGGCCTCCCTAAATCTAGTACCTTCCCTCAATTTATCTTGTACATAGTTGTTTGCATATTGTCTCCTCCATTAGACTGTAAATCCCTTGACTTGGAATAAGGACTGCTTTTTGCCTTTCTTTGCATCCCCTGTGCTTAGAACAGTGCACAGCATATAGTAAGCACTTAATAAAGGCTATATGACTGACTGAAAAGTTATGTTATTAGCCTAGAATGACACAGACAATATGTGTCTGAGGTGAACCCTCCTATCTTTAGCTCTGAGGCTACTGGCTCTGTATCTGTTGTACCAGCATGCCTCTTCATATGTATTTCATATGATATGTACATTAGCATGAAAGGATAAATTTTTACTCAAAAGAGCACAATGAAATGCTTTTATCCTCCCCAAGAAGTTGATAGTTAAACTTAGAGAAAACAAAAACTTTCAAGTGAGTATATTTTAGGTTAAAATCTTGAATGATTTTAAACTATAGTAAACTAAAAAATCTCAAGATAATAACAAATTTTAGAGATTACTTACAGATTATCCATTTTTCCATGGCATCCAAAGAGAGGTATTCACATGGCATCTTTAAAAAAGGAAATGCACAATTTATGGCAAGAAAGTCAACTCAAATAAAATTTTATTCCTCTCTACTCTCTTGCCATTGGTTTACTTAAAATATTCTAAATCTACTTATTTTGATCTAACACTACCCAAAAAGAGAGATTTTGTTCCACAATTTAAGTATCCACATCTAAAACTTCTAGGGAAAAAGGGCTAAGACATATACATAATATTCTCAAAGTCCAATTTTACCTACTCTCCTCTACAACTCTAATCTCATGTACTTTCTAATCAAGTTTTTTTTAAAAAGTAGACATTTTCAAAATTCACAAAGCAATTTTGGAGTCTGTAGAAATCTCAGGATATAAAATAATCATCTAACAATGAGCAATAGAAATTTCCCATTTTATTCTAAATAGTTTTTATGAAGGTTGCTAAATAAAAGTGTAATAATTATTGAATGAATCCTAGAAATAAGAATTGTAGCAATATGATTTGATGAGTTAAATTTTAATGATACTCAAATTGTAATTAGAATAGAAATGAATTTATAGAACACATTAAAATTATAACTGTATATATTACCTAATGATTTAATAGATTAATCATTCTACTAATATTATTTAAGGGAAGAAAGAGAATCATACTGTGTCAGATTGTGCAGGGTTAAGCATTGTACTGGGTGCACTAATGAGGCTCAGTAACTGTGCATTTCTCCACTGGTCAGCTGAGAGATTCCTTCGAGGATATACCATCTGAAGTGAAATCAGAGCATCTGAAAGAGACTATATAAAAAAGATAAATGTACAGTTATATATCTCAAGATAATTTTTTACTTGAAAGGAAACTAAAATTAGGTTTATTTTTTACATTTTATCATAAAACTAGGATAGTCCCTTGAACTAAAAACAAAGTAAAATTCTACAATAACGATATTTATCCTCCACACACAGCATACTCATGCAATTTTGTACTTTCAAAATCTAATATGCCTCTTTCTCTGGCCTCATTCTCCCAGGGAAAGAACCCGAAAGATCAGTTCCTTTCCAAAACAGTTGAAAACAGAACAGAACTACAAATAAATTATGTGCTGGAATCTTCCACCCCTAGAATGAGGATCCAAAGATAGCTCAGCTATGCAATTTAAGGCTTTCTATGCCCTATCCCATTAAAAAAGACTTTCACAGTTTTTAATTGTACTGTTTTAACTATAAACTACAACTATATTGTATTTAATGGCACAGTTTCCTGGTAAATTACTTTTAGGAAACATCAAGGATACATTATTTTCTTAATCATTTGAACATCTAACATAAAATGAACTGTGTCTGAAATAATCAAACATTGTGATTCTCAACCTTTTTGGAATAACCTGTTTTTGTAGCTTGCTTTCATAATCATCCTTTTCTTTTACCAAAAGTGAAATTTTAAAATTAAATTTGTTTTTACAATTATGTGAATTTTAAAAAGGAAAATCAGTTATTACCCTAAAATAACTAGATAATGTGGAATGTCAAAAAAGTAAGATTTGTGATTTCTTTTTTAAATGCAAATTAAATCTTTACCATGCATTCATAAGCACTCTGAGTGGGGTGTCCTCAGCCCGAGATAGCACTTACAGCCACCATATAAATGAGACATAGTAACTAAATAGCTGAGCCAAACAGGCTGGAATAGTCAACCAAAAAGTGAGATTAAATATAATTCTGAACAATCTTGATACTTCCACATACAAAACATTGCACCTATAATATTTTAGGAATTTGACATTAACTAATTTAATAGCATATCTGGTTATCTGTATTATATTAAATTTCCAATAATACATTAAATTTAAACATTTATTCTAGCTGTGTGACCCTGGGCAAGTCACTTAACCCCATTGCCTAGCTCCCCGCCCCCAAAAATAAAAAGACTAAACAGCTGAATTTTGGGGCAGCGAGGTTGTGCAGTGGATAGAGCACCAGCCCTGAAGTCAGGAGGACCTGAGTTCAAATTCAGCCTCAGACCAAAACACTTGACACTTACTAGCTGTGTGACCCTGGGTAAGTCACTTAACCCCTATTGCCAAAATAAGATAAAATAAAATAAAATTTAAAAAAAAAAATTAAACACTTATATAGGCTTTTGATAGGGCTAGAGGAAGAGATATGTAATAGTATTTGGTGATTCTTTGGGGCTTAAGGGAATTGAGACAGCTAATTATTGGTATGTCATTAACAACAGAGATTGTTGTTGTCCTGTGCCAGGACCAGGCACAGAAACTCTCAAAATCTGTCAAACTGATGACTACTATCTCCATCTGGTAATTCATCAGACAACTGATAATAGAAGGAAGGAATCTAAGAAACAATGCCAAGAATTATGAAATCCTGAACAAGAAACTTAAGACCCAATGAGTACAGGTAATATTTTTATCATTGAGGCAAACTGAAAGTAAGGGTTTTAGAAGAGAAAGGAAAATAAAGGAAGTGAACAACTTGTTAAGACAATGGTATCTGAAAACACCGTTTGATTTCTGGACCATAGTTTAAAATGTAGAAATGATAGCCTCTTGGCAAGGATATTTTTAATGAAAACTGTTGTTGTTCCGTCATTTCAGTCATCTCTGACTTTCATGACCCCACTTGAATAACAATAGTGGAGTGGTTTGCCATTTCCTTCTCTAGCTCATTTTACAGATGAGGAACTGAGGCAAATTGGGTTAAATGATTTGCCCAGGGTCACACACACAGTAATGAACAGAAAGCTCATCAACCAACCTAAGCTGAGGTCACATTTAAACTCAGGAAGATGAGCCTTCCTCACTGCTAGCCTAGAATTCTATCCACTGCACCACCCAGCTGTCCAAATGAAGACTATATGCCATCTGAAGTAAAATTAGAGCACCCGAAAGGGACTATTTAAAAAAAAAAAGGTATTAATTTGATACTTCCAAACAATTTTTACCTTGAAAGGAAAAAAAAATATGGCTATATGTTAGAGAATACTACAAATCTAACCAAAAAAGGCTTTAGACTAGGAAATCACACAAATGACTTAAATATATCTACCAAGCTTAATGTCTAAGATATGTAGCTACAAAGTATGCAGAAGAAAAACACTATAATTCACAGCAATCAAACCCATGGATGGCCTCAGATGTTTATACACAGACATATAAAATATGGGAAAAGAAAGCAAGATAAAATAGATATTCTTAAATACTGTAATGCTGGGTTTTGGCCAGAAGTACACTGGTAAAAATATTTTCGTCTGGAACAACAGATGGGTGAGGAGGGAGGTTGCAGAGTTAACCCTGTATACTGAGAAAGTATATTCATGTAAAAAAAAAATTTAGTAACCAGAAGAGGGATCCATGGTGAAGACCATTTGGGTAAAGATCAATGGAGAGAAACACAGTACCATACTGTCACTGGAGTATGGGTATACTAGAGAACCACTTGGACAAAAGGAAGAAACTGACAAGACAGGAATAGATGTTCAAGCCTGACAAAGACCTACATTGGTAGGGTGGTGATAAGGAACTTCTGTCTGTCTCACACACATCCCAGCTTAAATTTTCTGGGCTTCATTTAATGATAATTTCCTGACATTTTGAACTAAAAAGAAAGAACTGGTTGCTGAAATAGAAATATTGAGATTATCTGCAGGAAATGATTACTCCACCTTAGGATTCATGTCAGAGAAGAGGAAAGCCAGAAATAGTATGATTTCTATCCCCAGATTTAAGGAACAAATTGATTCCCAAAAGTTCAAAGAGAAGTTAGGTACAATAAGGCTTTATTCAGAGACTAAAATTCTACAGAGGTAGTAGCCCAAAAAGGAGGGGGAAGTTCTTAAAAATTAGATTCTAGAGACAAAAGATAAACAATCCCAATAAAGAAGAAAGAAGCAATGTGAATGAACAGAAAGCTCATCAACCAACCTAAGCTGGACTTGAGAGAGACATTGTACAAGAGATTCTGGTTCAGTTTGAGACAGATTTACTGGATTGAGTAGTCTCTTTCAACTCAGAGAAAAATTGAGGATGAAGAATCATCTAGAATAATCTACATCAATTAGTATGTCAAAAAAACAAAGTGGATTCAAAATAATGCTAGTCAATTTGGAACTATGCCCCTGGACAATCAAACTGTGCATATCCTTTGATCCAGCAATACCACTACTAGTCTATATCCCAAAGAGATCATAAAAAAGGGAAAAGGACACACACTCTTTTTGTAGTGGCAAAGAATTGGAAATTGAGGGAACGCTCATCAATTGAGGAATGGCTGAATGAGTTGTGGTATATAAATATAATGGAATACTACTATTTCATAAGAAATGACGAGCAGGAAAATTTCAAAAAAACCTGGAAAGACCTACATGAACTGATGCTGAGTGGAGTGAGCAGAAGCAGGAGAACATTTTACACAATAACAGCAATACTGTGCTATGATCAACTATGACACTTAGTTCTTCTCAGCAATATAATGATCCAAAACAATTCCAAAAATTCATGATGGAAAATGCTATCCACATCCAGAGAAAGATTATAAAGTCTGAGTGCAGATCAAAGCATACTGTTTTCACTTTTGTGTGTGTATGCTCTTTTACAACATGACTAAAATGGAAATGTTTAACATGATTGTGATGGGGTGGTGGGACCTAGACCCCAAAAAGCCCTAACATCTTGTCTCTGGAAGCTTGCCAATCTCTCAGTATGCCCTTGCCCTGTGAGAAAATTTTCTAGTGTTGCAGAACACATTCTCTTATCAGAACAGACAGTGGTACCTGGCCCAAGGATTTTTGTCCCTGGCTGGCCTCAGGACTCTCCCTCCTGCCAGATCCCCAAGGTCCATGCCTCTGACAACTCCCTCAATGTCTGACATACCCTCTACACTTTCCCATTCATAGCTCCCAAAGACACCTGGATCCCTAGATTAGCATCCCTGTCATTCCTTTCCCATGCTTCTTTTCCATATAAACCCCAGCACCATCCTCACTTTCCATAAGGACCCTTGCCTACTTTTGCTAAAGCATTACAATAAACTTTCTGCCCCTTGGCTAAGAGAAGGCTCAAAAGTATGAATTCATTCCAGTCAACTCTGCCTTGGCATTCTTGGGGTTCTAGCACTCCCAAACCTTGTCAACTACATGCGTATAACCTATATCTTGGCAGTGGGGGGAGAGGAAAGAAAAATTTGGAACTCAAAATCTTATAAGAAATCAATGTCAAAAACTATCCTTACATGTAATTGGAAAAAGTAAAATATTATTTACAAAAAACAAAATTAACTAGAAAAATAATGCTACTGAATATTAATTTTCAACACTAAAAAAGCTGGCAAATTATAATACCTCCAATTCCTTACCTATAAAATGAGGAGGCTCGGTTAAATGTTCAGTAAAGTCACCACCAACTCAGATTTCATGATTCTTTGAACAATATCTAGCAAAACCTATACAATGGGGGACAGCTAGGTAGTGCAGTGGATAGAGTAGCAGCCCTGGAGTCAGGGACCCAGAAGTCAGGGACCCAGGAGTCAGGAGGACCCAAGTTCAAATCTGGCCTCACACTCTTACTAGCTGTGTGACCCTGGGCAAGTCACTTAACCCCAATTGCCAAAAAAAGGGGGAAAAAACCACTATACAATGGACTATATTTTTAGCATGTTACAAAAGGTGACAGAACTATGTATTATTGAATTTTAAACATAAAGAGATGTTAAAGATTTAAAGTCAATCTCCAAGATATTATATATTAAATTACTTCCCCAAATGGCAATTTATGCCATAAGAAATTAGTTTTTTGGCTCTCACTTAGATGATATCTAAATAGACAAACACACACATACATCAACTGTCTCCAAAACATAAATGTAACTATTACACCGGCTGACATATGATCTTTAGGATATCTCATCAAGCAATGAATTCATGAACAAGCATTGGTTAAATATAGGATAAGCCCTGGAGATTTAAAGGCAGAAATGAAACAGTTCATGCCCTCAAGAAACTTATTACTCTATTGGAGGAAACAACATGTACACATATGAGCATACACAAAATACTAAGTAATTTTTTGGGAGGAAGCCACTAGTAGCTGGGGTGATGATCAAGAAAGGCTTCGTGCAGAAAACAGCACTGAAGATGAGTACTGAAGGAAATCGGGGATTCTAAGAGGAGGTGAGGAGGGCGTACACTTCAGGCAAAAGGACAGGTAGAAATAAATGGATTTCTCTGCTGCAATGGGAGCTGAGCTGAGATTAGATGTAAATCAAACAATAGTGGACACAGTCAGCATGATTGTCTGACTTCCTCCAGCTCCATTCAATAGCACGTAAGTAGGTATGGAGAAGGGGGATGGTAGGAGAGATCCAAGGGTTACTGTTTGACATGGTGTTGCTCCGGGAGCTTCAATAACGCTATCATATCTCACAACGTAATGTTTTGTTACTAGGATATACATAATAAAAACAGTCTAGAAATCTACAAAAATATACATTAAAACTATCTACAAAAACCAATACATATACCTTGCTGTGGGGTACAAATTCTTCCATCATTTTCTTTAAAGGGTTTTCATAATCTACAATCATCTGGCCAAGTCGTGGATATTCCCGATCACTTAAAAACAAAATCGAAAAACCAATTTTTCACTGAGTTTAAAGTCAACAAACTCAAATTTTCAAATTTTTTTGAAATAAGTTATACCTTGCTCCATGGGTCATTTCATGAGCATAATTGTATAATCCAATGATTGCTTTTCTTTCTTCAATTCGTGACAGCAGTATCATTAATGTTGCGTAAGTTATAATCAAATCAAGGTAGTTTTTTGTTAAATCAAAGTTTACAGTCTGGAAAAAATTATGATGCTTTTTTTTATTTTTGCAACTGCAAAATCTCATATGTGAAAAGCAAATAAAATTCAAACAATTATTTCAAATAGCTTTTAAGTAAAAAAAATTTCCCCCTTGCAATGCTAATTAATAACTTTTACTGAAAATATGACTAAATTTTGGAAAAACTAGTGGTATAAAATATTTCAATCGATTAGAAACTTTCAAGATAGAAGGCTTGAAAAGGACAATTATAAAAGAATAGGAAATATTACCATCAAATCTCAAATGGGGGGTGGGGAGGATGGTAATTTCTAACATTCTGACATACCAGAAAACTATACTTTTTACTTTGACTTTCTCCAGTAAACATAATTTGGTAACCTCATCTTGCATTTTGTATTGTAGTGACTTATCAATTAAGAGTTGATTACTTAGAGGGAACATAGAATTTTTAGAATTAAGACCATAAAATTAAAACAGTCAATTTATTACTATAAGTGTAAGGCAGAGATGAATTATAGCTCAAGGAAACATCAATTCTCTAGTCAAAACAGAATATTTAATGCCCAAAGTGCATAATTTTAAAGAAAAACAAAACCACCCTATGCCAAGTACATTATAATGATTAGATGTTTGTGTTATCCTTAACAACCAGGAGAAAAAATAAAAGCATTAAATCCTTACCTTCCCCTTAGTTATTTCGAGTAACAGCTTAACTATAAGGATTTTTTAAAGTTAAAAGGCTACTGGATCTGTTAAGATCTTATTAAAAAATTAAGATACTTACAATATCAAAGAAGACTTGGCAAACATCAATAGTATTCAGCAATTCACAAACATGATCCTGAAAATAAATCATTCATGTTAATCACTGATATTTAAAAATAACTTTAATCTATCATACAAACATATTAATGTTTCTATTTGGAAAGACTTCCAGAAACAGTTCATTTAAAATTTCATTATATATAGGATGGATAAAGCATTATGTACAATTTTAAATTTAAATGCCAATTTCAAGCAATTAAGACTTCATATTAAATTCCATACCTTAAATTCCATAACATCTACAAATGTGAAGTAATATAATGCCAAATTCTTTAAAATCTCGGATTTTTCTTTCTGCAGCTGAGCAAGCTGTTGCTGTAAAATAATCACAAGTACACATGTTATTATTTGTATAGTTCAGAGATGTTTTAAAAATTAATAGCAGAACTCTTCCTTGGGCTATACAGGTAAAACCAACATAACTGCAATATGCAAGCAGAAGCTTTTGAAACTGTAGTCTTAGATAATTCAGATTTTTTAAACAAACCAAAATACTCAAGATAATAATTGCTAAAAGCAATCTGCAACTGATAGTGTAAGGCTATAAAACAAAATGGAGATTAGTACCTGTACTGAACTATTAGCAGAAATAGACACAACTGGAGAAAGTTAGGGAAATAAAACTATAAAATGAGCAAGTTAAAAAAACTAAAAAAACTAAAAACGTCTGAGCACAAATCAATATGATGAAAATGGTATTATTTGAGTAGGAAGAATAGGTGAAGAAGTTTACAAGTAACACTACAGAAAACAATATGCTTTGTAAATTTGAACTTACCAAAAAGAACATCCAGGCAAAGCCACGTTACGCATGCAAAATAAAATGTAGATACAAACATAAAATACAGTAACGGTTCTTTGACCAGTTCCACAAACACAATAATACATTAAACAAAAGAAAAATAGAAAGAAA
Organism: Vombatus ursinus; assembly: GCF_900497805.2. Classification (NCBI taxonomy): domain Eukaryota; kingdom Metazoa; phylum Chordata; class Mammalia; order Diprotodontia; family Vombatidae; genus Vombatus; species Vombatus ursinus. The sequence goes on along the minus strand of NW_020954557.1, from coordinate 31,545,156 downwards.
TGAGAAAGAAGCAAACAGTGGTGTTAAGACAGTGGTGAACATATGGAAGAGGTATATGTGAATACAACAAAAATAATGAAATTAACTTTTAATAAACGGCTTAACATCCAAATAATTTTACCCCACTTAGTTGATTTTAATATAAACTCTTACAAAGAAAATTGTTCAAAGTACATTAACAGCTACTCAGAGATAAAATTTAGTGACCTCCATGATCCAAAACACAAAAATAAGCTTCATAGCACTAAATACTGCCAAAAAAAAAAGTCAAAACTCAAAACATCTTTTGAAGTCATTTCTTGGGACCCACTTACATTTAATTCATAATTCTAATAAAAGCCTAGATATATGATGTTCCAACCCAAAGCAAACTAGAATCAGTAACTTTGGAAATGGGATATTAGAGTTTGGACTAACAGGGGTGGGGAACCTGCAGCCTCAAGGTCACATGTGGCCCTTTGAATCCAAACTTCATAGGACAAATTCCCTTAATAAAAGGATTTGTTCTGTAAAACTTGGACTCAGTCAAAAGGCCGCACCCAAGGATCTAGCCACAGGTTCCCCACCTCTGGACAGAATCTATAAACTTCTCATTTGTGTCTTCTGAAAGTTTCTGGGATCCTAGGATTTAGTACCTTAGAAACCACCTGGTCCAAAACCCTTGTTTCACAGCTGAAGACCAGGGAAGAAACTGAGGACCAGGGAAGTTAAATGACTCCCCAAGGTCAAAAAGGTAATGAGTAGCAGAGTCATGACTTGAACCCAGATCCTCTGATAGTAAATCCAGTTCCCTTGATGACAATGAGAAAGACAAAAATCTATAAAAAGTATATTTTTAAAACCTTTAACAAAGAGTAATAAGAGTAATAGGGACACATTAAGTGAAAGGTAAGCAGCCTTATGTAAAATAACTAAAAGATATTAATATTGTCATACAATGAAATTCACGATAGCCTTGAGTTATAAAAAATTTATATCAAGATATTCTTTTAAAGATAAAATATATTGGAACTAAGACCAGTAATCAAACTGTGCATACCCTTTGACCCAGCAATGCCACTACTAAGTCTATATCCCAAAGAGATCATAAAAAAGGGGAAAGAACCCACATGTACAAAAATATTTGTAGAAGCTCTTTTTGTGTTGGCAAAGAATTGGAAATTAAGGGAATGCCCATCAATTGGGGAATAGCTAAACAAGTTGTGGAATATGAATGTAATGGAATATTATTGTGCTATAAGAAATGACAGCAGGAAAATTTCAGAAAAACCTGGAAAGACTTACATGAACTGATGCTGAGTGAATTGAGCAGAACCAATACATTGTAACAGTAACAACAATACTGTGAAATTATCAACTATGATAGACTCAACAATACAATGATCCAAAACGACTCCAAAAGACTCATGATAGAAAATGTTATCCATATCCAGAGAAAGAACTATGGAGTCTGAATGCAGATCAAAGCATTTTTCACTTTTTTGCGTGTGTGGTTTTTCCCTTTGTTCTGTCTCTTCTTTCACAACACGACTAATGTGTAAATATGTTTAACATGATTGCACATGTATAACCTCTATCAGATTGCTTGCCATCTTGGGGAGGAGGTAGGGAAGAGACAAAGGGAGAAAAATTTAGAATTCAAAATCTCATAAAAAATGAATGCTGAAAACTATCTTTACATGTAGTTGAAAAAAATAAAATACTATTTACCAAAACAAAATGATGAAATATGCAATATATCTTGGTTATGTACCCTGTGACACATTGCTGGGCATACACTAGCAATGGAGTCAAAGACATATGGAATCTTTCTAACAAAATATTCACAGTAGCAATTTTTGTGGTAGCAAAAACCTGAAAACAAAATTAGTTTTTATGAATTAATCAATGCATAAATAAATTATGTCAGTAAATGAATTTAATGAAAGATTATTAAGAAATGACAAATATGAGGAAGTCAGAAATACTGGGAAACTTTTATGAACTAATAAAAGTAAATTCAAAATAGAAAGAAACATATTAACTACAATAATGCAAAAGTAATGTAAAAAAATGCAAAACTATAAACTGAAGCCATATACTGTAATCATGGCTAATTTTGGTCCCTAAGGAGAGCTAGGGATGTGTATGTTCCTCTTTTACTTGGAGAGATGCTGGCTATGAGCACAAAATTTTGGAAAAGCTAACAGACATGGTCACTATTATCTATGGGTTCTGCTTAATTTTTTATTTGTTATAATGGAAGACTCTAGGTAAGGGTAGGAACAGAGGTATAACTGGAAATGACTTTGACATAAAAACAAAAAGCATCAAAAATTTTTGTAAAAAAGAAAAATTATAGCACAATAGTATTACATCACATATCACATACCAAAAGCATATTCCTATGCTTACTCAGCCATTCCTCAATTGATGGGCATCTCTTTAGTTTCTAGTTTTTTGCCAAAAACAGCTGCGATAAATATTTTTGTGCACATATGACCTTTTCCTACTTCTTTGACCTCTTCTAGGCATAGGTCTTGCAATGGTATACACTGTTCACTAAGTTTCTGAGTATAATTTCAAATTGTTTTCCAGAATGGTTTGTGATCATTCACAAGTTTATCAACAGTGAATCAATGTACCTGTTTTCCCACAAGCCTTCCAATATTTATCATTTTCTTTTTTCTTATCTCTGCCAGTGTGATGGGAATAAGGTAATATCTGAGAATTGCTTTAATTTGAGTTTCTTTAGTTACTAATTTGGAGCATTGTTTTTTCATATGGCTTAGTCCAACATTCATTTTTTTCACATGGCTATTTTTTTATATAGCCTGGCTTTTTTCCCCTGATGTTCTTAGATTATTTATCAATTGGGGAATGGCTCTTTTTCTTATTAATCTGAATCCATTCCTATCTTAGAAATGAGACCTTTGTCAGAGAAAATTAAGTTGTAATGTACAAATGTAATGGAATATCACTGTCCTATAAGAAACGAGAAAACAGATGATTTCAAAGAGACACAGAAAGACTTATATGAACTGATAAGGAGTGAAGTAAGCAGAACCAGAAGGACAATTTATACTATAATATCAATATTATAAAAAAGAACAATTTTGAGGACTTTTATAAACTGATGAAGAATGAAATGAGCAGAGCCAGAAGAACAATTTGTACAGTGACTACAGCACTGTGACAACAGCACTGTAAAGACAAACAGCTTTGAAAGCTTTATAAGAACTACAATCAGTATAATGGGACCAGTGATGAAACATTCTATGCACCTACTGACAAGGGAGATAATAGATTTAGGGTGCAGAATGAGATACATATTTTTGTAGACAAAGAGAGAGGCAATTTGTTTGGCTTAACTATGCATGGTTTATCGCAAGGAATCTTTTTTTTTCCTCTTTATTTTAATACGTGGGGAGAGAAAATTATTTCTATTTATTAAAAAAATAAAAATAGAGAGGTGATGCAAGAGATATGTGCAATGTCGCATGTACTTTCACATGAAGTCACTATATTAGTTTTACTTAATTGTTTTACTTTTTTTACTCATGGAGAGGGAGTAATCTATAAATGTTAGCAATGTAAAAACAAAACATCAATACAACTTTTTTAATTAAAAGAAATAAAAATGATGAATGTGGCATTCCTCATTAATTCCACAGACACCAAAAAAAAAAAAATGAATAGTAGTTAGAACTAGAAAGGAATTAAGAGATTATCTAATCCAATTCCCTTATTTCATGGATGAAGTTGAAACTCCAAGTGATTAAACAACTTATCCAAAGCCAAACAGTTGATAGATATTAAATTGGAACCTGATTCCATTAAATTATGTTGAAGGAATTATTATTATAGTTTGCTCAAATATGAGATTATAACTTCACACAATGAAATAGATAACTCAAGCTGAATGAAGCTCTTGAGAGAAGAAGCTTTTAATTTTGTTTTGGAGTCCCTCAGAAAGTAGTACAGTGCCTGGGAAAGGGGAGTGGGGGAGAGGAAGAAAAAAGAAGGAAAAGGAAAAAGAAGAAGAGGAGGAGAGGAGGAGGAAGAAGGAAATTTATATAGAACTTTTTACACAATGGTTTACAAATATCATGTCATCTTATACTAATAAGCTTGGGAGGCAGGTATTATTAATATCCTCATTTTACTGATGAGGAAAATGAAGGAGATAGAGGTTAAGTGACTTGTTCAGGGTCACAAGTAAGAGTCTGAGGCTGGATTTGAACTCCGGTCTTCTTGACTTCAGGCCTAGTGCTCTATCCACCATACTACCTAGCTACCTCTAATAAATTAACAAATGCTTACTGGATTGTTATATCAATTTGATTCTACTCTGTATATTTTGTGGTTTTCAAAAAGACAGTCCCACTTACAAATATTCCCTCAATCTCGAACACTTAGTCCAACATTCAAGAATATTTAATATAGTAAAGACCTGATTTGGTTGCCTTCCCATCTCCCTACTCTACCCCACCCTCAAAAATCACTAGCTCAAATTCAACAACACATATTCAATATGAATCTTGATCTAGCTTTTTTGGAGAGATAGAGAAGCTATTGTTAAAATTTTTGCCTTGAGTGTTGATTTATAAAACAATGAACACACTGACAGCACAGGTCAGGTACTATGTTCTGATGGCTCTATTTCATCAGGACAGGCTATTATGTCTCTGCTCTTCTCAAATCTTCAAATTTAAATACAAGAATGTTGCCCAGTCTGTTTACGTTAATGACACAATAGAACAGTCACAGCGCAGAAAGCTTTGTGAAAAATAAAATGATACAAAGAATTTTTTTTAACTGATAAGGAACTAAAAAATTATCTAGTTTAACTCCATATTTTATAGATAAAGTAACAGAGGTCCAAGTTAATGTCAAAGCTAGTTAATGTCAAAGTCAGACAGAACTCAGGTCTTCCAATTCCTAGGAGTCCAGTCTTCTTCAAAGTATCTGCTTATTTTATAAAGTTTTTAATTTTAAACAAAACTTAATAGTAAGTCATAATCAGTTATCACAATCAACAATTACTAAGCAAGTGCTAAGTAACTGAGCATAGCACCAGGCCTTGATAATATAAAAATGCATAAAACACAGGTACTGACCTTCAAAGGAAATTAGTTCAAAAGCTTTATTATCATGACAAATCAGTGACAAACCAACTTTTTATCTATTAACCCCAGACCTATACTAATATCACAAACTTAAAAGAAAAAAGCACAAGCTTTTGCAAGCCAGTGTTTGTTAGAACAGTTCAATAAAGAAGGAAATATAAAAATGTAAGAGATTCACAATTTATTCCTCCAATGAACACAAAAGAAAACAATTCAGTCTGCATTTATTAATAGTATTGCTATGTGTGAGGTACGGTACTAGGTGCTAGAGACATGAGAGAAATAAGATATAATCTATACCTTCTAAAAGCTGAAAATTTTACAAAAGATAGTCACATAAATAACCATGAGTCAAAGTGTGACAAGAGAAAAGGAGTTTGGGGGGGAGCGGTTTGAGTACTTCTAAGAAATTTGAGGAAGAGATCACTTCAAGCTAGGGGGGAGGAAGGTGTTAGCTGGTGGAATGGGAAAGAAGTCAAACCCTGAAAGGGAAGGATTTCAACAGAAACAAGGTGATGGAGAAGAATCAGGTTATGAAGGTAAATGAGTTTTTCCAGGCACAGAAAATGGAAGAAGCAAAAAAAAAAACGAAAATGAGAAATGTCAGAATAAGTGGTTCATCTAATGAATGAAACGAAAAGTGGATGGATGAATGAATGGGAGGGGGGAAAAAAGCATTTAAGCCCTTCCTATATGCAAAGTATTGCATTAAGAACTGGAGATTCAAACAGAAAAGACACTCTCAGCACCCAAGGAGAATCTCATTGTAATTGGTGGGGTGGGGGAATGCATATGGAATATTTTAGCAGCAAGTCATATAAGAAAGAAAGACCCCATGATCCTTGGGGTAAAACAACAAAGAAGGTAGTAATGTTTCTTCTTTAATATTACCTCTAATAAAATTATATCAGGTTCCAATGTTGAGTAATTGACAATGCTAAGGACTTTGCTGACAATAACTTTCTTTTCTGAATCTTCAACAGATGTGGCTGCAGTAGTTGCAAGAGCAATTAGAAGGCTGTATCTTCACAGGGGCTGCTTCCCAGAATGATGGCTGTGGGCAACAGACTAGAAGCACTGCTTTTCCAAAGGCTTGTCGGCCAAGAATCCTGGCCTGTCTCCATCACGGTCTAAATAAAAATATGGTAGCAGTGGTTTGACTTGCTTTCGAAGTGCCTTGTTGGCCTCAGATAGATTGGCCTCCCTGACCTGTGGATGGCATTTGGTGAAAATGCTAGCCTTTTCTCCATAGGAATTGATTCCTTGAATGATAAATGTAAGGACTGGACAGGAAACAGGACTGGTGGTCTAGGCTGCGCTTTTTAAATTGTGGGTTGCGACTCCATATGGGGTTGTGAGAAATCTGGCAAAAGTAAAAGGTTTCTGAATGCAGCAATGACCAAAAATTAATCAAAATCAAATGTGAAATGAATCTGAGGTGTTTCTGGCAGCGCTTGCCCGTGATGAATCAGGCAACTTCACTGCAGTTTAGGTTTTGAACATAAAGCACACATACTTTGCAGTGTGCATGCCCTCATGAAAAGGGGTCCTGAGTGGAAAAAGTTTAAGAAGCCTTGGTCTAGGGAATGCTGTTACTCCCAGAGCTTTTGTATTTAGCTAACTATTGGGAGATGTTCATTAGTAATTATTGCTGGTGGCAATGACGAAGACAGATCCCTTCTTCACAATGACCTAGAATGAGGGCTGTAGAGTGTAGGCTCTGTCCAGTAGCCTGGGGACACTGTCATTCCCAATGCTCTTGGATTCAGGGTCCTAGGCAATTTCCATTGGAGTCTGAGGGGAGATGGTAGTAGAGGCAGTGGTAGTGGCTTGACTTGCCTGGTGCCCAAATAATCAGGAGAAAGAAGAGTTTATTCAAGTAGTGATATTCAGACAGATAAGGATACATAAAGATCAAATGACGAGAGAGTAAATTGTGTAAAAGTAGAAATGAAGGTCCTACAAAGTTAGAAATAGCATTGGAAATAACTGGATGATGCCAAGGTTCCAAAATCCTAGATCCCGAGATCCTAGGATAGTAGTGCCATTTTTGATAAGAATTAACTCAGTTCCGTCTATGTTAAGTTTGAGAGGTCAAACAGAAATATCCACATGGAAATAGCCATTAGGTGGTAGGAAATATTGGACTGGCATACTGTTGAGCAAAAGATACAGATATGAACATTAATAATATAAAGGTGATAAGATATATATACACAGGGGTGGATAAGATAACAAGGAAAAGGGAAAGGAAGGTAACAAGAGAAAAAAAGAGAAGCAGAATTTCCCAATAGTTGTTAATGTACATGAACAGTTCTCAAAAGAAATGCAAACTGTTAACAACCATATGGAAGAATATTACTATAATAAAAGAAGTGAACGTCAAACAATTTTAAAATTTTACCTCACATTCATCAAATTAGCAAAGAAAACAAAAGATGAGAACAGTTAATGTTGGAGGGATTATGCAAAGTTAGGAACACAAATACACCATTGGTGAAGCTATGAATTAATACACAATCATTCTGGAAAGCAATCTGAAAGAAAATAACTACAATTTCCACATCCTCTGACTACTGATAAGCCTACGTCCCAAGGAGGTCACTGACAAAAACAAAGACTCCATATACATCAAATATTTACAGCAGGACTTTCTGTAGTAGCAAAGTACAGGAAACAAAGCTAACGTCCATCAATTTAAGTATATGGAACTAAAAAATTCCACACGACTTCTATACAACTACCAAAGCTGACTCCTTTCTCTGAGAGGATAGCTCTTGGGAGTTATTGGCCCCTCTCCAGAGAATGGGTCCAAAGATTTGGGGCCATACACATTCTATGCTTCTAAGCACTGATCTCTCATATTTAGACTGACTGGACACAATGACAATAAATGCATTTTTAAAATGTGAAAAGAAAAAAATGGCTAAGCAAAGTATGGTACATGAATGTAATAGAATATCACTGTTCTGAAAGAAACTATGAAAATTATGAATAGACAAAAACATGGAAAGACTTACATGAACTGAAACAAAAAGAAGTAAGCAGATCCAGAAAAACAATATTAAAAATGACTCCAACAACGTAAATAAAAAGAACCACCACAAAAAAGTCTGAATGTCGTCAAATTATTAAAAAAAATAACAAGAAAAAGCTTGGCCACAAATAAAAAGATATGAGAAGAAATATTCCTCTCCTCTCTCTAGCTTTGCAGAAATAATATTTATTCCTTGATGTGCTAATCAGGGGAAAATCTAAACAATATAAAAACAAAATATATCAATCAAAATCTACTTTTAAAAAAAGATAAAGGGCCACCAACAGTGTCAAATGAAAAGAGATGAAGTAGACTATACTTAAAGCTTTTAACAAGATGAGCTGACCCAAAGATTATTAAGAGAGTTTAAATTTTTGAATAGAGAAAACCATGATTACTAAAAAGAACGGCAAAACTTATTTGAGATTTTAAAATCTAGCTTAGCTTCTGAAAGACAATGAAAAGAAGTAAATTCAATATAACTTGAAAAAGTTCAACCACAGAAAGGAAACACCAAGATTTCTTCAACTCTGCTTCTGTAAACAATGAAAGTTATACTTAGGCTCTTAAAAAATGGGATATATTAAAAAAAATTTTAAATGTCTTAAGAGGAGAAAAAAATTCACTCTCAGAAGGCTGTGTTCCATGTTTCAGCCTTCTTCTCCTTCCATCCCTGCAGCCATTTTTCTCTCATTGGTGAGGTCCTCCAGAAACTTTCATTTCGAGCAAAGACAGACCAGCCATCCTTCTTTCTCTTGACTTTGAGCCCACCCTGCCATGCAAGTACCTCTCCACTTCAGCTCCCTTTTATGTTTTCTTCCTCCATTAGACTCTAAGCTACTGAGAGGCAAGAACTGTCTTTTTGCTTGTAAATGAATTAAAAATTCATTCATTTCAATTAATTGAACTTCATATTCATTTGTATAGGCAAACTGCATAAGTAAAGCACATTTTATTTGAAATATATTAACCTCTATCATTAATAAAAAGAAAGTCTTCATATACACCAAATATCAAAATATTTAGAGCAGTGGTTCCCAAAGTTATTTGGCCTACTGCTTCCTTTAAAAAAAAAAATCACTCAGCATCCCCCTGGAAATCTACTTTCTTTAACCCTTTGACTTTTTTTTAATTTGCAATACCTGAGGCTACCCCTCCCCCCGAAAAAAACTGGTTCGGTGGCCCCCCAGGAGGCATTGGGAACCTATAATTTAGAACAACACTTTTGTTGAGAGCAAAAAATTGAAAACAAAGATGTCCATCATATGGTGAATGACTAAACAAACTAGTACATAAACATGATGGAATATTACTATGCTATAAGAAAGGCCAATTGTGATAAATACAGAGAAACATGGAACTATTTATATGAACTGATGCAGAGTGAAATAAACAAAGCCAAGAAAACAATAAACACACCATTCCTGTAGATGTATCCCTGATCCCACATTCCACTTTGTCTACTCAAGCAGAATGCCCCATCTACACTCCTTTTATAATCTTCAATCTCTCCCTATTGGCTCCCTCCCTACTACCTATAGAAACCCCTACCATTAAAAAGATCTTCATTTGAGCCTACTCCACAAACTAGCTATCATCCTTTATCTTTCCTCCTGTTCTGATCTCCTAGAAAAGGTAATCTACACAAAGAGCCTCCATTTCCTCAATTCTAAACCCTCTGAATCTAGCTTCTGAAACTCAATTGAAACTCCTCTCTCCCAAGTCAGGAATGATCTCCAACTGCCAAATCTAACAGGTTTTTCTCAATACTTATACTTTTTGACATCTTTGCAGCTTTTGACATTGTTGATTATCCTCATCTCCTGGGTACTCTTACATCTTTATGACACTGCTCTCTCCTGGTTCTTCTCCTACCTACCTGATTTTTCAGACTCCAGTAAAAACGGTCCAAGAACCCTGAGATTTACAACACCACCTAGATAATAAGTAGTTCTTCCAGCTATTTTCATAATCACCATCAAGGGGAACAAGCCTTGAGGAAAGGGGCTCTGCAATCCCCACTGCCACCCCCAGACATACAACAAACAATTGCTGAACAAATGTCACTGCCAGGTAAATGTTACAGACATAACTAACAAAGACCTGGAAAATAAAGTTTTTAACACCAAAGTAACTGGAATTGTCAAATGGTTCAACATGAGAAAGAGAAATGGTTTTATCAATGGAACAGGCATTAAAGAAAATGTTTTACTATCTGCTTCACCACTGTACCCTAAAGACATTCCTATCCGACTTGCAACTGAAAATTCAGTGTTGGTCTCTCTGAAACAGAATATGAACTCCTTAAGGGCAAAGAGTATCTTGCTTTTCTATTTGAATCCCTAGTTCTTGGCCCAGTGGTTTAATACACGGTAAGCACTTAATGTTTTTTCTTTGATTTATTCATTATTATCACAAGATTGGTTATTATAAAACCACATTAATGTCAAACTACGGTGATATTTCAGTTTGACTACAAAGGTCTTTATTCTTGGGGAACAATGGAGCATATTGGCTGTCTATTTATATAACACTCTCAGTTCATGACTGATTAACATTTTTCCATCTCTGACAACAGATTCTGAGAGTTGACCTCAGTGGCAATGTAGTCCATCCCATACACAAAAAGAATCTCCACTATAATATTCCCTGACAAGATTTGGCTTCAAGGCCTGTAAGGAGCAGGAAACCTCCACTTCTCAAGAATTATATTCTTGGATTATCTTTAATACCATTTATGATACATAAGTACTGCTAATAAATATGCTACAGCATATTTAACTCCATCATGATCTCTCCATAATCTTTTGGGTGACTACAATTTTAATTCTTTGAAAATTGTGACATTTCATGATTTCCAGCATCACTAGAAAACTACTTCAACACATTCACTCTATAACTGATATGGGTACTTCTACCAACAATGGAAACAACTTATTTATACCTAGAGATTCTGTGTAATTCCTGTCCATGTCCTTCAAACATGCTAGGGACTTCCTTTAGATCTATTAGCATTTCATGGATACCAATGGAGCACAAGGACTGTCTAGAGGTTCCATCTCTCCCTCTTGCTATGGGCCCAACCCATATTCCACTTGTACATTTCTCTGACAACCTATTTACTACTTCTTCCATGCTGTACCCTGCTCATGCTGGTTCTTACCATATCCTACCTCCACTGTTCTTAGAGTGATGCCAATATTAGTTCTTCAGAAATTGTGGTGTTTCAATGACTTGCAGTCATACATCACCAGCAAAAGAATACTGATGCTCAAAGATAGGCCTTTTTATCAGACAGATGTTTAGAATCCTTAAAAGAACTACATCATTTATCAAAATACATTCTAGCCTTTACTCCGTTTGTTAAATTTTGGGCACATTATCCATCCTAAGTGTACCTGCTATAGAAAACTGTTTGTAAGAATCTACCTACTTCTTCCTCCTATTTTCTTCAAGAACAAACCTCAGTCCATACATGTGTATTTCATTCTCACAGAAATGTTATAAAGATGGGAATATTAAGCATATGGACAGGTAATTAATGTTGATTCTTCAATCACTTTTCATCAGTAGTAATCCCCTAAATGATTTTTTTCCATTTAGTAAATATTACTCTCCCTTCAGATATCCTAAAAATAAATTCCTCAATGCCTTTACTGTCATCAATACTGAAAACAGTTGGTACACAACATTTCTGTTCTATTTTTTTATGTTTATTGTCTTTCTGTTTCATCTTTAACTACTCTGGAGATGATCTGAATTAATTAGGTCTCATGCCCAAGTTTCCCACCATCAGTATTTGCTATTTTGTGAAGTGATACTACTTTATCTTTTAACATCTTCTTTAGTTTTTAATCTTGAGCTATATTTTTTTCATCTATTTTTCACTCTTCTATGACCAATTCTATTTTGAAAAATTAAGTTGCATATTTGTGCATAAATTATTTAAAGACTAGATGTCCCTATGTTGCCCAGCCTAGAAATACAGTCATCACTCATTAGCTCCGATCTCACTTCAATTCAAAACTGAAGCTTTGACCTGTGAACAGCTTTAGGTCAACTGCAACTCAGACCTGCCAGCCTCAGCTTACCTAACAGCAGAAATTACAGGCATGCACCACTATATCTGGCCACAATTAAGGCATATGTTGACACATTCAGAGGATATACTCTAGTTCTTAACAGAATTTCTGTAGTTTTTCAACCTTTCCAACAACAACTGATGCACAGGCTATCACTATCTTTATGGTGATCTTTTTACTTATGATTATAGTGAGTACTATAAGACATGACCTATAATTCTGCAATTTTGAGTGTTTCCTTAGGTATTCTTTACTTTAAAAAAAAATGCATTTTAGGAATGTGCTATATCCAAAACAAATGACTAGGTAATTCAAAATAGCTGATAATTAGGATTTGGGGGGGGGGGGCACCACAAAAAAACTAGGCAACAAATCAGTTTTTCTTTTCTAAACTACTTAACTTAAAAAACAACCACATGAGGATTAACAAGCTTCCTTTCAGATGAGAACCCTAGTCTGGGCAAGATGCTGAATTTTCTTTAAAGTCTTCCTGACTTTGTTCCCACACCTTTTGTTCTTTCCTAAGACTAAAGTTAACTTTAACTGAATTGAAGTTCTAACAGTTTTCACTAGTTCCTTTGGTGATCAGGAAATCAGGTTAAAAGAAAATCAAAAAGCTGTACAGCAAAAAGCAGCAAACAGTATTGAAGCATTTCCACCTTACCTGTGTGTGGTTGGCTTATTTCTACACTAGACTTCTGTAGATATGACAGCTACACGGTCCTCAGGCCTCTTTCCCAAACAGAATAAACTCCTTGAAGTTAGTGCCTGTTTTTGTCTTCTACTGATAGCATATTATACATAGGACAGACATTTTATAAATGTCTACTGAATCAGTAGACATTTATTAAATGTCTGTCCTATGTATAAAAAATCAAGTGTCCCATGAAATGTTTTTTGTTGCCGTGATTCACAATGAAAATCAACGCCTTTTTCTGTATTTCCGAGAAAAATATGAGTCATCATCCATTCATTTGGCTAGAACTTTTTTATGTCTTCTGGTTTCATTTATAACAAGAATTTTGAAATTAACTATATTGACTATAGTCAATAGTTAATATCCACAGAACTAAAAACATTAGCATCCTCCACCCTAATTTCTGCCACTCCGCAAACTGTCACATAAAGGGAAAGGGGCCACATAAGACAGAGGTCTCCTTTGTATAAATAATTCATTGCTTAGTAGCTAACCTATTTGTCATATACCTTACTATAACAGGCTGATTCTTGGGCAGCTAATATATTCTGTCACGAGGAGTACACCTGAAGTTTTTCCTAAACCTAGGTCATGTTTATGCTATGAAGAAGCAATGAAGTACAACTTCTATAGAGGATTTCCTATTATTTAAAAAAAACTTTTAAAATTATTTTTATCTTCTACTATCATCTGAAATGTATTTAATGTATGTATGTATATGTGCATACATGCATATATTTATGTATATATGTGTGTATATGGTGTCCCAAAAGCCTTAGTGCAGCTTAAAGCTTTAATAGCTTAAAATAATAATATATAAATATATACCAACGGTATATAAAATAAACTGAGGCCTTAACCATTTGTCCATTTAATTCTTTCCTTTCCCTGAACATAAATACTGCATACATTTTCCTTCCTATGACAAAGATCTTTGCAGTTGCACAGATTCACAACCTCAATCATCTTAAGATCCTTACTCCCAGTAGCCCCACATATCCAATCAGTAGCCAATTCTTTTCAATTCTAACATTAAAATATCTTTCCTATTGACAACTGGTCTCTCTATTCACATAACCACCATCCTATTTCAAGTACCCATCATTGCTCATTGTTTAAATGTTGATCTGGAGTTTGCACTAACTCAAAAAAACCTAAGCTCACTGAATAAGGATTGTTTCATTGTTTGTATTTATACCCCAATACCTAGCAAAGTGCTTAATACACAGAAGGAACTTAACAAATACTTGGCTATTGCTTTATAATTTCTCTAGCCAAGTACCCCTAAGCACCAAATCACTTAAATGGTTCCTCCTCATATCTTCCATTATCACCCACCCTATCATCTCCTTGTTACAAAATCTTTTCATGACCATTTCACAAACTACCCTATCAAGCAAGAAAAATCCCCATAAAAAGGGGTTTATTAAGCTAGCACAGAAATGAAGAGTGAAAGAACACCCACATACACCCACACACCCCTAAAAATAAAAACCGCAAGATTTTCTTGAAATGACCTGCAAAGGGTCCCGATTACAAAATAGACCTCCTGGTTACAAAGAATAAACCCCTAGTTACAAAAGGGTATCCCTAATGTTCTCTACATAAGTGGCAGAAAAGGAGACAGAAAACCCATGGCTTTTTCTCTTTTCCCTTCAAGTTTCAGTCAACTTTTTCTAGAAGTATTCCTACCAGCACCAGCAAACCTAGATGATGATCATAGGTATAATAAATAGTATTTATATAGTACTTTAAAGCTTGAAATGTGCTTTACATATATTATTTCATTTAATCCTCCCAATAATCCTATGAAGCAGATTTCATTATTATTCCCATTTTACAGATGGGGACAAAGAGGCTGAGAGAGGTTAACAGACTTGCCCAAGATAAAATAGCTACTAAGTGTCTGCTGGTCCTCCTGGCTACAAGTCCAGTATTTATGTCCATCATATTCATTCATTTAATGTTTTAAAATACAATTTACAAGTACATAACTTCATGAAGTTTTAACTTGTGAAACAAGGTTTCAATAATGTTATCTATTCCATTATAACACTGTAATTAATAAGGCTCTCAAATCTTTGGCATTGGTCCCTTACTCACCCCCTCCATTTTCCATAGAAAATAATGCCTTAAATAATATATTTTCTTCCAGAAACACCACTTTCCCCTTAACTATATTTACAAAGTCTTCAATTTACTAAAAGACTTTGTTTTAAATGTTCATTTGAAGTGCTTTTTTTAATGCTTATTTTTTTAAAAAACTGTTGTAAGTGCCAATTAGGTTTCTGAGCTAATCCTCAAAGCCTAACCATCTTTCCTCCTCCTGCCCCCACCCCATCACCTCCAAGTGTTAGCAAAAACAGTGCTATTTAAAATTTATTGTTGAGGGAGAAGGGACTTTTATCAACAATTCCAGGAAGCCAAAGGCTTCTGGATTATATGTTCATCACAGGGAATAAACTTTTCCTGAACTCACTGGACTCTTTCAATGATGTAACAAAGCACTGATTAAGAGGGATACTGACTCAATCAGCTAAGGTGCAATTCTCTACCTCTTGTTTAGAGTTCTTAAAAAAGCTAGGCTGATCTGATGTACTCGCTATCTAGGGGGTTTTCTCCATTTGTTCCTCTCCTAGTCTGGTCTTGATTCCATTTGTTTTATAATATCCTTCAATAGTCTGATTTCTTCCCTTCACTTTCATTTAAGCCAGATATGTGCATGTGAAAATTTGCTCAATTCAGTAAGGATCCTGGAATGATTCTAGTATTTTGTTATCTTGTTATTCTAATTATGTCATAATCCTTTCCTTGTTTAATGACATTTTAAATGCTTGATCTTGGACTCTTGGTTTTAATATTATACAATTCCAATCCAATTAGTTGCCTGTGTAGTTAAATCTGCCTGTATTCTTATTGAGGCACACCAAATAGATGTTTAATTACAGAACATACTTTGTTAAAAATGCACTCTTTCTGATCAGCAACTGAAAGGGCAGAAAGCCTTTGCTCTAGCAAGATACCTACCAAAAAACATCATAATCTTATTTTATTGTATATATTTGGGGGGATAAAAGAAGAGCTATTTGGTCCGAAAAATCCAGCTCATTCCAATTCACTTTTTTCAGGTACAAACTTGACAAAAGACTTTGAAATATATTGCTTACAAAAGTGTAGTGTAAATACTATATGTAAGGAAAGAGCATTTTAAAAGTTACTGCTGTAATATTGGATCTTAACACATAATAAAATTAAATAAGAAATAAGTGTTACCATGTGCCATGGACTCATGTAACTTTTTTACCAGCAAGCTCAAGAGTTGGCTTGTTGGTGCCCTTTTCCATCTGACTGCAATCAACTTCCCCTCTTAAAAAAAAAAAATGATTCCTAGACCCTTAATACCATTAAAGGAAAGGATCCCAGACCTTTTCCTCCTCCCTGACCTCCTAAAACAATATATCAATCTTTTTAGGTATTTTTAAAAAGGAATACTATAGGAATTGCAGTATAATATATTATAGGACAATAATCAGGGAGTAAAAATTACAAATGAAGGAAGGCAACCATAGGATTACAAACACAGGTCTTTCAGTCACTCTTTCATACCTATTCTAGCAAACTAAAATTGGATCTCCTTTACCTTTCTACTCCCCTCTTACGAGTTGGACACATTTTTCTACTAGCAATTCCTCTCCCAGAATCAGCCCATTAAATATTATTTTAGAGTTCTGCTGCATGTCAAATAATTTTATTTAATAGGGCTGAGGTATTATAATCCCCCTGTAACCTACTTCTCCAACCTTTAATCCTGAATATGATAATCTGGGGCCAGAACTGGTGAAATCTATTGCAACATTCTATTATTACAACAGGCAATTCTGATGGGCTAAAGGACTTTTTGCAATGCCTATGTTACCCCATTTTGGGGGGAAAGTACTACCTTTCCATCCAGTTCCAATGCATTCCAACACATTGATGTTTTAATGTAATATTTATCTGTGTAGATGCCTTATAAAGGCATCATGACACTGTCACTAGAGAGCAGGACTAAGAATCAAGAAGAACTAAGTCCAAGATAGAAAGAGGGACACAGTGAAAAGAACACTGTCTCAGGAGTCAAAGGGTCTGGGTTTAAATTTAAATCTTGCCTCCCACATTTATTAACTTGTGTGACCTTGGATAAATCACTTAACCTCCCTGGGCTTCAGTTTCCTTTCAGTTTGAGTAGTAAAATGATGGGGGTTAACTAGATGGTCTCTTAAGTCCTCAATTCCGCTCCAGATGTATGATTCTATAACCAAAAGAATATATAAAAAACATTCTTTTTCTAGTTCTATTCTAAGTAGAATTTGATTTATATAGAACAATGTACCTTTTTTGGCTTAAAAAAACAAAAAAACGAAAAATCTCTTAACTTTGCACATAAGCAGAAGGGCCAGGATTTGAACCTAGGTCTTTGACTCAACAGCCAATGTTCTTTTCCATGTACTAACAACCGAGAGACCTGGCAAGTACTGCCTTTAATACACCAGCGGTGTGACCCTGAGTAATTCACTTAACTGCTCAATATTCTAGGCAACTCTCAGTATGCCTAACCTTGCATATACTGCAGATCTAAGGAATGGAATCTGAAGTAACAACAGTCTTGCTAATTTGAAATAAGAAAGGAATTTCTAAATTAATTTTTTTTAAATCATTGTACAGCTTGAATCTCATTATGGACAGGTCAGTTAGCTTTACCCAAAGAAAATAGTTCTTTGTTCAAACTGCAACTCAATCAAGTGTTTCAATAAAATATAACCTTGGTAACACAAACAGTACTGACCAAGCATTAAATATGAAAGGCCAAGTCCAAGATAATTGTGAATAGCTGAGTACAGCCCATCACTATTATTAGAAAAACAGCATAAGAAGGTCATTCAACTGATATTGGATCAGTTATGTTACCTCTGATGCAAACAGAGTTGTTTAACTAAGTCTTGATGGGATGATGCCAGTCACATTCTTCAATAAAATTAAATAACTAAGAATATTTTTACTCTTGAATATAATTTCCCTTGTGTTCTTCAAGAAATGGCAACTTCTTCAAAGTCATTCCATGAAATGCCTATAGTCACTACAGGAAGAATATAATCCTTCAGTGAACAAGAAGGATCTGAGTAAATAATAAGAGGTGAAATGACATACATTAAATAGGAAACTATTCTAAGAGATCAAATTAGAGACAAAAGATGTGGATTCAAAGCCCTCACTTGCTATGTGACCTGACTTAGTAGCTATATAACCTTAAGAAGAATGAAAATTGTTCCAACAATGGGAAATAAGACTGCACTTATTTTAAGTTTCTGTTTCAGAGATCACAAGCAACAATCTCCTGAATTTTCACCAAAAATTGCTTCCTTTCTTCTAGTAGCCTCAAGAAGAATGAAAATTGTTCCAACAATGGGAAATAAGATTGCACTTATTTTAAGTTCCTGTTTCAGAGATCACAAGCAACAATCTCCTGAATTTTCACCAAAAATTGCTTCCTTTCTTCTAGTAGCCTTTATCAGCTATATGAAGAAAATGGTGATGAGACTCAGAATAGGTCAAAAATAGGCCAAATACAACATATAAACCTATTTGGTATTTGGTCAAACAAGAATGGTGTACGGCATATGGATGGAAACTAACAAGTACTTGAAAGCAAAGAAACCATGGTGATTAACAGGGATGATTCAATAGTGTACCAAACCTGGACCACAATCCTCACCAGCGAACAAAATCCATAGGTTAATCCTCCTATTTCTTGAATTTATTTGGTATTAAAATCACTGGTGATGTTAACAGAATCTTAAATTTGAAATATTAGCTATTTCTTATAAATCATTAATATTGCCTTAAATTTAGTGTAAAGAGACATGGGTGGCTTATACAATAAATACATTCATACACACACACACACACACACACATTCCTCTTATTCCTCAGGACACAGATACAAGCAGCCAATATTCAACTTAAAGGACTATCTCAGATTATTGTATTACAATAGATACTTCATTTGACTTTGAGGTTATATGATGTTTTACAAGAATATGCAGATAAAAGCTGCAGAAATTCCATTCCTATCCCAAACTAATCTAGTACTCCTCCCTAAAAAAAAAAAATCTAACCTTTCTAAATAGTTTAGTTTCCACATAAAGAATAAGAACTCTGTTGTTTCACCAAACTAGTGTGGAAGTATAAAAGTGTTCAATAAGTACTTGCTGATTATTACAAATATCTTAAAGGCAAAACTGTGTAAGCATTTCAAGATGTAAATTTCAAAGCAATAAACACTATTAACAATGGCTATACCACTAGAGGTAGGAAATAATAAAAATCAAAGAATGTTGATAAAAAGCTTCAATCACACTAATATGTACCAAGACTGTATACAAAACTGAGCATTAGTAGAGATACAGCAAAATCTCATTAATTTGGAGTTTGTCATCATCTGAACAAGAAAATCCAATGAATACTACTTTCTGTGAAAAAGTGGTTGCTAAGCAAATTAAGAGTATGAATAAGCACTTTCAAAGAACCTATTTATAACCAGAGGTCAACAGGGCTTAAGACTGATACTTTTAGTTAATAATTATAAATCATATTTATCTATTAAAATAAGATTTCTACTTTAGGGAACACAAAGTGATCCTAGAGTTACTACATGTACATGAAAACAATAAGATTATTTTCATAAAGCATTATATAATTCATACTTTTCACTGGTTCTGACAATCTTCCACCTCACCTCCGAATTTGTGAAGCTTTATTACAGAATGTGAAGTTATCATGTTAATATAGTTAGTTAATATAGGAATATAATAAATCTATGAACAAATCAGACTAAGAGGTGATATGATATACATTAAATGGGAAGCTATCATAAGAGATCAAATTAGACACAGAAAAGATGGGTTCAATTCATCAGGACTGAGACATCATAGTTATGTGACCTTAGGAAATACACAACTTGTCAAGGTCTCAATTTCCTCATCTGTAAAAGGGATATAATTATACTTAAACTATTTATCCCACAGAGTTACTATTAAGGTCAAATTAGATAATATATAAAAATATTTTGTAACTCTAAAGTGAAATTAAAATAAAATTGAACTTACTGAAGAACAAAATTCAAGAACAGACATATAAATATAAAAGTTAAGAATAACTGAAATATGAGGAAATAAAAAGACTAAGGATTCCAAAATAAAATGAAAAGATTTTAAAGGAAGCAAAACTTAACGTGGAAAACATGGAAAGAGAGAAAATCACTCAAAGTAATAAAATTATTTTTACAAAGTAACCTACAATTCACTTTTCACTAATTTCATATTACTTTCTCATTTGTTTCTAAATGTAACCACGTAATTAATGATTGTTTTAAATTATTTTAAAATTTCTCACTACTTTTTTTTTGTTCCAGATCTAAGATTTTATCAGTACCAGGGAGGCAACTCCTGTCAATGGAGATGGGCAACTACTCTGCAACTGATACTTTGAGAAGGCTGCCTCAACAATGAGAAATTAAATAATTTGCCTGTGGTCCCTCAAACAGGTATATCAAGAAACTAGACATGTAATCAAGTCTTTCAGATGCAGATGTTGGGTTTTGTTTTTTTTTTTAATTCACTATAACACACTGATGTCCATTCACTAAGTCTAGCTTATAAAAAACATGCACACATATACACAAAAGTAACCATCAGGTGCTGTTCTGGATAAGAATACACTTAAGAGAAAATTGTTAGATACTTTCCAACTCAACATTTTTTTTCTAATATATGACTTGTTTTTAAGTTTTAAAGTTTCTAGATTCTAAAACTACTAGAGGAACAAATATATCTTCCAAATAAACACAAAATTTCTAACAAGAATAAGTTACTAATTACGTATGAATTTAAAAAAAATAGGTTTTAGCTAAAATGAAAAATTTCCAAGTAGGTATTCAAGATGCTGGAAGAGAACTAATCCATTTTTATTCACTGCTCTAACTTTGTAAGAAAAAATAATTAAGTACAGAAATTGTCTCATATTTTCTTTGACAAAAAGGCAGTATGTCATATTTCTGCCTCAGAAAAGTTGTTTCTAAAACCTTACAGAAGTAGAAGAGTAATATATAAAAAAGAAATAAGGAACTTGATAAAGATTAAAAAAAAGCCCAATGATTGGTCTTTTTTTCCTGAGAAGAGATAAAATAAAATATTATGAAAGTAGCATTAGGATACTTACATTGTTGTTGCGAGTCTCTACAGCAGGAAATTTTCTGACTATGAATTTCACAGCAGATTCCAGGTTTTTATCAATTAAATATGATGGTTTTGCTTTTGGGTCTCCACATGCCTACAAAAAAAACAGTAATAAGATAAAATGTGAAATATTTCTACTATCTAAAAAACAAGTAATTGTAGTAAATCTGCAAACAAAAACTAGAAAGATATATATATTTTAGTGAGCAGGTGATAAAATGAATAGGCAAAGTGCAAGGATTGTCACAGCTGAAATATGCAATGGGAGACAGTACAGAGATGTTCTTCTACTGAAAAAAATGCATGGGAAGTTTCAAAGCAGTTAGCGCAGAACAGCAGTGAGGGGAAAAGCTCAGTCCTAAAAAAAGAAAAAGATATTTTACTTCTATTTGAGGTAGGATTGTATTCATCTGAAGCTAATAAACTGTTAGAAAATTAAATGTCATCTCTAGAGTACTAGGTATGTTAATGTACCCTATGTGATTAAAAATAAAAGCAATCAATGTTTAAATTTCTCTCTTTTCAGAATATTTGTCCTTTATTTAACCAGTTCTACATCAGTATAGCTAGTTTTGGAAGCTGGGAACTCTTAGGATGATCTTTATAATGCTGAAGTGTTAACTGCTCTTCTGAACACATAAATAGGTTATAGATACTTTCTACCTTCCAAGTAAAATTACTTTATGTCTAATCTCAGATAAGCACGGACAAAACAGAAATATTCAGAATTTACTTGACCACATCAGCACTACAGCATTCTCTGTGGCCAAAAACCTAAATGTGTGTTAGAACTGTGTTTCTAAACAACATGAACACAAATGTGAATGAGAATCTTGCATAACGGTTCATAGCTTAAATTTCTCCAAAAAGTAATTAAATGTTTGGTAATTGGATTTTGAAAATTATCTTCCTGAAAAGATAATTTTTGAAAAATTGTACTTATATTTAATGTCTCTCACATTGTATTCCTATTGTATATAAAAGTTGGTGTAGCCTTTGCAAGGTTTTATCTCTATAATGCATTTGAGGAAACGTATTATTTAACTTTCCCTCTCTTCACTGATTTCTATGGCTGTGTTGTGGATTACAGAGATAGAAGTCATGAAACATGAAACTGATCTGAAAGCGGGCAAGCGGGCAGAGGGAAGGTGAAAAGCTTTGCAAACCTTCCAAACTTGTCCTTGCTGGGGAAGCATTGTAATAAAAAGAGAGAAAATTACATATAAACAAAGATTGTCAGACTATGACATGCGTTACGTTTCAGTAGAGAACTAATGCAGTGCAGATCATGGATAGTAAAAACAACTGTAAGGCTATAGTATGTTACAATTACCAATATTTTAGGATATATATTTATGTTCTAGTGCTATATATTTCATGTAAATAAATAATAGGGATTTTCTCAGAAAGTATACCAGTTTATTATAAAGCCTCTGTAAACCAATAAAATGATAGTGTAAAGGGAAAATTAACATACTACATGCAACTATGAAAACAGGAAACTATCAGTGAAATTTTACATACCTTAAAAAGAACGGTAGCCAAGAACAAAAATAAACAGTTATGGGTATTTCTTAAACTCCCATCAAACTGAAGAGATTCTGTTCAAGCATCACCTAATTTTCCTTTCAAAACCAATTCCAAAAGTATAAAATTAAATGCAAACATTTCTATTTTCTCCAAATGGAAACTGGGATGCAAGTTAAAATTACTGTGATTAACTAGTACAGTTATACAAAACAAAGTTTCAAGAAATCTCTAACTTGGAAATTTCTAACAATGCTAACATGAGATTACAAAGTTTCCCATTATTTTATCTTAATTATTAAAAAGTACATTTTTGTTATTTTCATTTAAAATATTATGGTATGTCTTTAAAAAACTTAAAATGTTATCTAGTTCAATACACCTGCTGACACAGATACCTACCTACTCTCAAAAAATACATAAATGTATGGTAATCTAAAATGTTTAGAATGCTATCATGGAAAAATCACTATCAATTCAATTCAACAAATATTTACTGAATGCCCACTATATGCCCAAATGTCTAGTACTGCTACACACAAGGGATATAGAGACAAAACAACATAGTCTCTCCCCTTAAGGAACTTACTTCTCAACAACTATGGTTCAATAATTCTCATTTGGATGTTTTAAAGTTCACAGCAGACTTTTTTCCATGATAACCCTCTGAAGTAAGTAGGATAAGTATCAATATCCCTATTTTATAAATATAGAAACCAAGGCTCTAAGAGACTTATTGACATTAGCTAGTAAGCAACTAAGGAGCTACTTCACTATTAAGTACAGCATTCTTTCTACTATGTCATACTGCCCCATATATGGAACAATCTGAACACTAATGATAACTGATGTTCATAATGACAACTTTGAGATAGAGCAAGATTTTGAAATGCCTTCCCAAAAGCTAAAAATTATGTTTATGTATGTTTATGTAGATAGTACATAAACATTACGTATATTTATGTAGTTTATATAGTTTATGTACTATCATTTTTTTTAAATGAGTGACTCATGCCACGGTACAATGGTACAGTGCAGAGACTGCTCCATTTGGAATTAGAGGACAACAACATTTATTAGGAACCTACTTAGTGCCAAGCACTCAGAATAAAAAGACATAAATGGAACAGTTTCTGCCACCAAGCAGTTTACATTCTACTGGGGTAAAATAACAAGTGAATAGGTGAATAAGGATATCCGATGGGCATCTCAAACACGTGAGAAGATTTAATCTTCCCCAAGTCCATTTCCACACTCCCAACCTTTCTTCCAAACTCCCTATTTACTATCCACCCAGTCACCCAACCTTGGCATCAACTCAACTCTTCACTCATCCCACATATCTAGTATGTTGCTGGTTTTATTTCTACCTTTACAACATCTCCTATATACAATCTCCACTTACAAAGTCACCACAGATCTGGCTTTCTTGTCTGGACTATTTCAAAAGTCTTCTAACTGGTCTCCTTGCCTCTTCCCATTCCAATCGTCCACTCAAAATGCCAAAGTGATTTTCCTAAGATATAGGTCTGTCTGTGCCTCTTCCCTAATAAACTCTAGTGTCTCCTTACTACCTTCAAAATCAAATATAAAGCCTTCTGTTTGGCATTCTAAGCACCTTTCCACTTTCGACCTTTTCAGTCCACTTAAACTTTCCTCCTTTCCACATGCTGTACAATCTAGCTACAATGACCTATTTGCTATTCATTAGACATTTAATATCAACTCTCCTTGCCTTCGAACTGCTGCCCCCTTGCTTGGAATGCTCTCTGTGGCTACCTTCAAGATCAGCTCAAATCTTGTCTTTTGCTGGAAGCCTCTTTAGTCAGCATTTCCCCACCTCATCCAATTTTCTCTCTCTCTCTCTAAATATATATATATATATATGTATATATATATACACACACACATACAGAGAGAGAGAGAGAAATTTACATGTTGTCTCCCTCATTAGAATGTGAGGTCTTTAAATGGGCTAGGCCTGTTTTGCTTTTATTTGCATCCCAAGCACTTAGTAATAACCATTTAGCAAATGTTTTAATGACAAAATATATACATGTAGTTTTGCCCACTAATGCCTGGACGAGTCAGTAAAGGCTTCTTTCCTATGGGCTCTGAGGGAAAGGTGAGAAAGGAGAACATCCCAGGCATGTAGGGCAGGGTATGCTAGCATAAGCAAATGTATACAGAGGGGACATGGAATGCTGAGCACAAGTAGCCCAGTTTAGCTAATGTTTAGGCTGAAGGAGAGGACACAATGTGTAATTAGCCTGGAATGACAGTCTGGATAGAGATTGTGAAGGGCTTTAAATACCAGGAGTTTGTATTTTATCCTAGAGACAACAGGGAGCCCCTGAAGGTTCTTTGAGCATGTAAATGAAAATATTTTATAAACCAGAAATCACCATTCCCCATAATAACACATAAGAGTTTAACAGAAAAGAGCATAAGAAATTGTATTTTGTCGTTTTGTTGTTCAGTCATTTTCAGTTGAGTTCAACTCTTCATGACCCCATTTAGTGTTTTATTGGCAGAAATATTGGAGTGGTTTGTCATTTCCTTATCCAGATGAGGAAACTGAGGCAAATAGGGTTAAGTGACTTACCCAGGATCACACTGCTATTAAGTGTCTAAGGCCAAATTTGAACTCAGAATTTGCTTAAAGTCAGTGGAGTGTCCTTTTCTTAACACTTTATAAGCCTGGCATAGCTAAACATTAATAGACTTTAAAAATTTTTTATTCTGAATTTAAACACCAAAAAAAAACTAGAGCATTTCCATATACAAATGAAGATTATATATAAAACCATGAGTTTCCATTTCATGCCACTTTTCTCCATTAGAATGTTAACATTCTATGTTACCATTACACCACTCCTTCCAATTACTAAAATAAATTTATCTAAGTTTCTCTGGACTTTTGTATTTGAATTTAAAGTTCCTATTGAACTCTAGTCCTTTTCAACAGAATGCTTGCAATCCTCTAGTCCATTAAAGTTCCATTTTTATCTCTGTAGGATTACTCTCAGCTTTGCAGGATCAAATATTCTTGATTATAAATCTACAATTCTCTTTTCACGTAAAGCAGCTGAGAAGATGTATTCAAATCTCACCTTAGACACTTCCTAGCTATGTGACCCAGGGCAAGTCATTTAACCTCTGACAGCCCCAATTTCTACAACTGTAAAATGAGGATAACAGCACCCACCTCAAAATGTTGTTGTGAGGATCAAATGAGATAATATCTATAAAGTATTTAGCATAGTGCTTGGCAAACAGTAGGTCTTACTTTGGTTTCTTGATACACCACCTTTTTTCTGGATGTTTTTATTTGAAGTTGAAGGTTTGTATTTTGACTACAATGTTCCTGAGACTAACTTCTAGTGGTTTCTTTTAGGAGGTGATTGGTGGATTCTATCTTCACTTTGCCCTGCAGTTGTATGAAATCAGGTCAATCTTCATTTCATTTTCATTTATGATTTCTTCAAATATAATATTTGTGTACAGGCTTTGTTTTTTAAATTATGGTTTTCAAGGAGTCCAATGATTCTGAAATTCTGTTTTCATCTTTTGATTCTTGTTCTCCCATGGAATAATTGATTTCTGTTTGGTATATTCTAATTTTCAGGGAGTCCACTACTTGAGTAAGGTTTTCCATGTTCTCTTCTATTTATTCTCCTTACAATTCTTTCCTAAAGAGCTTTTATTTCATTTTCTTACTCATACTTTATTTTCCTCTATGCATTCCTTGTGGAAAATCCATTTCTTTCCCTTTCAGTCACTGCTTGCAGGTGTTATGGAGTTACTTTCTCTTGCTAGCCTGGATTCTGGGGCAGCTCTTCAGTAATTTTTTTATAATGGTCAATGTCTTTGGGTTACTCATCTCTCCAGCTCTAGTTCCAGAAATGGAGCTTTGTTCCAGGACCAGGTTCCAACCCTTGGTGGGCTTTTTAAGTAATATGATGGAACAGACCTGCTTGGCCTTATCCTGGGTCACCCAAGTTCCTGTGTTGACCTCCACCTCCTGGGGTTTGACCCGCCTCTTCACCTCTCCTCAGAATCTTTGAGGTTCAGTGATGGATATTCAGGGCCCTCAAATGCCTCTAAGGACAGAATACCAGGGACCAAAGAGCTCCTGTGCCTGGACTGCCCTGACCTTTGCATTACTGTGTCATACTGGGCACTACCACTTTTGAGAGCTTTCAAGATCCCTACTGTGGGTCTCCAACCATTCTAGCCTCAAAGGGTGAGGGAACAGTGTCTTTTCTTGCAGGCTGCACATATCTCTTGACCTTCTGTGACCATACGGGGATGCTACAGGCTTGTTTACCTTTACTGGTACTGGCAGCCTCCTTTCCCAATGTCCATACGCTTCTGGTTCACTTTTTGTGCAATTCTAGGGTAGAAGAAATCATTTACTAGTTTCTTATTAGATTTCTTGATCATTATTTGGTCTGGCATGAGTTTCAGGTTTCTGCTGGACTAGGTATGTGGAAAATTGAGAAGTCTAACTCTATTCAGGCAACCATGACTATCCAGGTGTGATACTCACCTATCTGTGTACACTGAAGTATAACCAAAAGCAGTGCTTCTGAAAATGATAATTTCACTAATGATAAGTACACTATCCTCAAGCACTATGTTCTGCTTCAAACACTGATGTTCATAATTATACCCAAGACCAAACCTTCAATTCACACATACTGTAAAACAGTACTGTATGTAACATTCTTGGGGATGAGGGGCAAATCAACCCAGTCAATTCATTTAAGTTGTTTTTCTCTATATCATAAATCAGAGGGTTTTAATCTTTTTGTGTGTCATGGCCCTCTTTGGAAGTCTGATGCAGCCTCTTATCAAAATGTTTCTTGAATGCATAAAATACATAGGCTCACATAGGAAGCCAATTATATTTAAGTAGTTATAAAAAAAAAATTTTTTTTAAGCTTACAGACCCCGGTTTAAGAACCCTATGGCAAAGAGGTTTTTGTGTCAGAAATACTTTCCATGGCTGAGAACAAATGCTGGCACCTGCTTCATTATAACAATATTACTCCAATTAGAAAGGTACATTCTGGTTATATAACTACCTTACAATGAAGAGAGAAGGCAGGAGAGTAAGTAGTTTAAAAAAAAAAAAAACTAATCAGAATACTCCAATAAGCTAAGCTTAAACTAAAAGGAATCCATTACCCCTCCCCCCAAAAAATCTGTATATTACATCCCATTTTTCTTAGTGGAGCTCTAACTCACATTTACAACCTTTTAGACATTTTTTCTTGGATGCCCCACCACCACTTCAAAATCAACATGTTAAAAACCAAACTCATTTTTTTTTTTTTGGGTGAGGCAATCAGGGTTAAGTGGCTTGCCCAAGGTCTCACAGCTAGTACGTGTCAAGTGTTTGGTCTGAGGCCGGATCAAACTCATTTTTTTTAAAAAGCTTATTTCATCCCTATAAAATCAGTCTTCCACCAAATTTTCCACGGCCAATGGTTCCACCATTTTCCTAGTCAAACAAGTTTTAAGTACTTTCAGAGAAGCTCTGAATAATATTTTAATAAGGAGCCTAAAATTAGACCAGAAAGCCTAATGATTTATGATCAGCAATCAAACCCTGTTCACTAAAACTGTTCTTGTTGATCCATTTGTCCTTCCTTTACTTTGTGGACCTTGAGTTTCATATGCTGTCTGAACCCATTACACCCTACTTGCTTTCTATATCTCCCAGAAAGTGAATTCTCAACCTGAATTTTTAGTACTTTCTTATCCTCCACAAACATGAAATATTGACTTTCACAAGACACGTTGCTACAAATATCAAATGATAATCAAGAAGTTTAAACAGAAACCACCAGTATTGTCTCTATAGAACTATGTTGAATAATATGTTTATGTGGAAACAAAATGCCTGTTTGTTGTTGTTTTGTTCATGCCAATAAGTACTTCTAATTAGTAAGAGCCTGGAAACTTTAAGGATTTTCTTCCCTATGAATTTGAAAAATAAGTCAAAATGAAACAAATTCATCTACTGCTGTACCAATAAACTGTACTCTGCTTCAGTTTCATTGTGGTACACAAAAAAGAGCACTAGATTAGAAAGAGTTCTAGTCCTAGACTCTTCTACTAATTAGCCAGGTGACCATGAACAAATTATCTCACCTCTTATTAAATGGACTTACATTTCCTCCCAAAAATGAGGAAGTTGAATCTTGAGGGTTTTTCCCAGCTCTAACACTGTAAGGACAGAATTACAGTGGTTCCATCTATCCTCAGTGAAGTTACTTAACCTCTCTGAGACCCAGGTTCCTCATTTGTAAAATAGGGATAATACTTGCACTATCTCTAGCACAGAAAAACACCTATCTCTTTTGTAAACCTTGAAGAAGTGTAAAAATATGAGTTTAGCTGCTTATATCTATGACACTTACCAAATTCCCCTCCCTGCTAGGCCCAAGACCTAAATAAATAATAATTTGCACTTATATAGCCACTTAAAGGTTTTGCAAAGTGCTTTATAAACACAACCTCATTTAATCCTACAATAATCCTGTAAAGTAGGTACTGTTTTTATACCCATTTTTAAAGACGAGTAAGCTAAGTATCAAGTAACTTGCCCAGAGTCACATAACAGAAGGGTACAAGATGGAATTTAGACCCAGGTTTTCTATATTCTAAATCCAACACTATTCATTATGCTATGCTGCCTGTACCTCTCTGGTATCAATGCCGTGAGGCCTAATATTTCATAGAACAGAATGTTAGAGCTCGAAGGACCTTCTATCATGTAGTTTGACCCTTTCATTTTATAGGGAAGTAAAATTATTGAGACCCAGAAAAATTGTTATGATCCACCTAAGGTCACATAGCTAGCTAGTGGCAGAGTTAGGCCTTCAGAAGTCAGGTTTCAAGTACCAGTCCAATGTTTATTCACTGTCAATGCATGGATTAAGTATACTCACATTTCATGCCTTTTTCTTTTCCTTGTAGGTCAATTTTAAAGAAAATGACAGTCCTATCACAGTAAAAATGGACATACGTTTTTGATCAGGAGGATGATCAGGATAGTTTTAATAAGAAAATATTTTAAATTTTTAAATAATCTTTTAAATGATTTTTTTTAAGTTAGTAGCACTTATACTTCAAAGTTATTAAAGCTTAAAACTGCACTAAGACTTTTGGGATATCCTGTATTTATTACCCACTTCTGCCAAAAAATGAAACCTTGTTGAGTCTTGTGACATTCTTTTCAGAAAGAGATAAAAAGTATTTATCATCGCTCCTAGGATACATAGCATTATAACAGACTCTGTATTACAGAGTATAGACCTAAACCTTACACTGAAGTTTAAGGTATAGTAAGATTAAAAGGAACCAACAAATAATCAAAAGAAAAAAATGCATTTTAAAGGGAAAGGGTACTTCTCCTCTATGAGATTATGAGTTTATGGGATTATAATTATGGTCAGGATTCAATGAGAAAAATTATTACATCATTAGCCTAATTTAACAAAGACTGTGATAAGTAATAACTAATAGTTATTAACAGCTTTTTAAGATTTACAAAGCAATGATTGTCTCATTTGACCCTCAAGATAACCATGGGAGATATAAGTAATACAGCTATAATTAGCTCCATTTAATAGATGAAGAAACTGAGGCTCAGAGAAATTGTGTTTTACCCATGATCACCCATCTAATAAATGTAATGAATGAGATTCAAACCCAGGTATCTTCCGAATACAAAACTCTTTCTACTATATTTAGTTGCTTTTTATGGGAATGGACTAATTCAAATTTGAAGGAGTAATCTACAAGCACACAGGGTAAAAATAAGGCCAGTTTAGCCACAAAACATATATACCTAGGCTGGAATGAGGGGAGGAAAGGAGAAAAGACTGTGCTAAGGGCAAAATTTTAGGACAGTCATTCATTTGTCCAAAAGATTTTTATTGGATACTTACTAATCCATATGCATTCTATGAAAACATTAGGTACCTACTTACAGAGGCCCGGTTTTAGCAGTTAAGTACACTATTCTGCTGAATATATATAAAAATTTATATTTGATCCAAAGGACAATGTAAAGTAAATGGAGGCCAACAGTGACCAAAATGACCATTAAAACTGCATGGAATAAGAGTTATCACGACAGCAATCCTCCTTCAGTGCAGTTTAATCTTTACTTTGTACTACTGAATTGTTTGGATGGGGAGTACCAAAAGAAGTTGCTTA
Source organism: Vombatus ursinus (assembly GCF_900497805.2). Lineage (NCBI taxonomy): Eukaryota > Metazoa > Chordata > Mammalia > Diprotodontia > Vombatidae > Vombatus > Vombatus ursinus. The sequence continues at coordinate 31,514,197 of NW_020954557.1, read as the reverse complement.
TATGTTTCAGACATAGTGTCCCATTTAGAGTAAACCATGAAATCTGAAATATTCACATTTATATTCTGTAAAACCTCACTACAAAGGCTACCTGATGTACTTACAGTTCTTGGCGATGACTATTTTAATATATTATGAAGAAAGAGAGGCAGCACAGAACAATGGAGAGAGGGAGTCAGCCTCAGAGACAGGAAAACCTGCATCCCAATCTATCATATGACCAGTACTGGAAATATGACTCTAGGTAAGCCATTTAACCTCTCTATTACCACAGCCAAAAAATTCTCCAACATTAATTAGCAGAGTAGCTGTCAAACAGCTTTGATAAAAAAAGTTTCAAAATGGAAGTTTCCTACACCAAGAAAATCACAGGCAATCCACACTCCCTAAAAAAAAAAAATTCCAACTTACTAATTAAACTGCAATAAAAAAGAAAGTTCATCTGGATTACACAATTTTTTAAATAAATGTAACTTTCTTGCAATTGTATGCAGAATTTAAAAAATATATATATTCACAAACCAACTAACACAAAATAAAAGGAAAGCTCATATGAACTAGTTTTTTTTTAAAGATGCCTTTCTTGCAATTTTATGTAGGATAATTTAAAAAAAAACTATAAAGGGTTGCTGAGGACAGGTACACCTCAACCTACTCATTAATAATGCTATCATTTTTATAGCACTTCAAAGTTTGCAAAGAGTTTTACAAATATTATCTCACTTTATCCTTACAACAACCCTGGGGAGGTTATTATTCTTATTCTTATTTCCATTTTATAGATGAGGAAACTGAGGTACAGATAGTTTAAGTGAATTGTCCAGGGTCATATAGTAAGCTCAGATGCCAAATTTGAACTTGAGTATTCTTGATTCTCACAGGGATATCTAAGTGCTTCACTTTGCAAAGCACTTTATATAGGCTAACTCATTTGATTCTCACAACCACCCTAGGAGGTAAGTGCTATAATTATCACCATTTCACAGATGAGGAAATCAAGCTAAAACAATACATACTGCTTAAAGGCTTAAAAAATGTTTTATAAATATTAAACCTGTAAAGTATGTATTTCAAGTTATTAACTTCATTTCATGGACAAGGAAACTGAGGTTCAAGTGACTTGACCCTCCTAACATAGCTATTAAGTGCCAAATGTAGAATGTGAACCCAGGTCTTCCCGATTCCAACTTCAATATTATATCCACCAGATCATAGCAAATGAGTACATTAGTAATAATCAGTATAGCAAGAAATTCAAATACTTTAAAACAGTTTAGTATTTTCAAAATTTTAAATTCTGCTCCTCGAAGGAGTCAATGTTGGAGGAAGGCGTCATGGAAATACACACACACCAATAAGTAATGTGGAATTTTGCAAAGAAAGTGACTAAGATATCTATATCCTTTGACCCAGAAATTCTGCTAGTAGACATCTACCCCAAGGTGGTTAATGACAAAAATAAAGGCCTCATTTACACCAAAATATTTATTGCTGCACTTTTTTATGTTGCAAAGAACTAGAAGTAAAGTAGATGTCTACGGATTGGGGATGGCTAAACAAATTGTGGCACATCATTGTAATGAAATATTACTTGCTGTAAGAAACTCTGAACATGAAGTAATTCATATAAACTAAAGCCATAGGAAGCCGGACCCGGAAAACAATATATACAATGACTACTTCAATGTAAATGGAAAGAACAAAAACCACTTAAAATGAATGCTATTAAATTATAACAATTAAGGTGGGTATCAAAGAACAGATATTTAAAAACTCTGTATGCAGAACAGACTTTTTTGATATTTTGATTGTTGGGGTTTCTTTCCTCTTTCTAATTCTTTTTTAGAAATGCCTCAGGGGGAGCAGGAATATGGTGGGAAATGGAGGTAATTTCAAAACAAAAGATACCAACTTAAAATATTTTTAAAATAAATATCTCCCCTTAAATATTTATCAGCCTAACAAACCTTTATCGTGAACCAAAGTTAAAAATTAACCAGAAATTCCTATACATTATTGGCAGTGTTTACTTAATAAAACTTGGACTCATCATCTTTGATACACAATTTTATACTTTATTTCTACTGAATATTTTCAGAATTTGATTTAAAACACAAAAATATAAAATATTCCATTTTAAAATTAAGGACAAAATATATTTCAGGTAAGCAGCAATTTTATACATGTTAGTAGCTAAAGTCCTCCACTGAAATTCTATCCTGATGACTCATCATGATGCTAAGATGACTTTGGGTTCCTTAAGTTTATTACATTGTAGCCCAAACTCTACTAAGTGCTACATTCATCTGGATAAGCTTTAAGTTTGGGTCTTAGTTGAAGGACTGGTTGATTAAGTTTGGAAAGGCTCACCATTAGAACAGACACCAAATGATTGCATGTTTTTGTCTCAACAATTTTCAAAAAGTTTTCATTAAATGTAACACAGCTATGATTTGCATCTGTAGAGTGAATATACAAACCCTCAGAATCACAGACTCATCATATATTGAAATAAATTCTAGAACTAGGAAAATTAATAATAGGTAAAGAGCCTGTATTTTCTTTTTCATTTTCCTTAAATAGAATCTGTATTTTCTACAGGTTCAAATATTGATTTTGCTTTATATCTATTTCTTCTCAAAGTTTTTTTTTTCCAGTGAGGACATCATGTTAATTTTCTCTGGTACTGTTTCGACCTCTTTATAAACACAATCTTAAAAAATTTTGCAGGTTTTTAAAGCACAATTATACTCAGAAAAACTACACTAAAAAAAGGAAACAATTTAAGAAAACATTAGTCTAAAATGAATAAATTTTCAAGAACTGAATAAATTTACACATATTTTAAAATCCTCTTGCTAGTTCTCACTTTATGAAATTCCCATGACTAAACAGAAGCTTCTACTATTAATACTTGCTCTTGTCCATTGAAATATGATAAATAGCCTCTCTATCCAGACACTTCACAAATTACTAAGAAAAAAATCAGTAGTAAATGGGAAAACTATTCCTATAAAATAAACGGATACGTCTTTGGATTTGCACATCTAAAAAGCTCAAATTCATTTTTCTTCCTGATAGCACAGAGAATCCTGTAAAACAGAAATTTTCACTCATTGGTCTTACTTATACGGTCTGAAAATAATTAAAATGTTTCTTTGAGGGACCTGGACTTGACATCAGAAAGACTCAGCTTCAAATACTGCTTCAGAAACTTCCTACCTCTGAGACCTTGGCAATTGATTTAATCTCTCTATGCCTCAGTTTCTTCATCCATAGAATGAGGGCTTGGATTTGACGTACTCTATAGTCCTTTCTATTTTGAAACCTATGATCCTTTAAACATTTAAGGCACTAAAAAATCATTTTTAAAATAAAGTTCAAATATAACTCAGACTTACTCTTAGAAAGTTGTTTTTACACACACACACACACACACACAGAGTTGGGAACTGGTGGTTAACCCTTTTAATCTCTGCTACTGGGAAGGCTGAGGCTAATAGATCACGTGAGTTTGGAAGTTCTGACCCGAAGTTGGCTAAGCTAATTAGGTGTCTGTTTAAGTCTGCACCAATATGATGAGCCCTGGAGAATAGCTGGCCACCTAACTACTTAAGAAGAGGCAATCCATCGCAGGTCAGAAATGGAGCAAGTAAAAGCTCTCCCCCCCCCCCATCAGTAGTAGATTGGGCCCTAGTGGATGCTGTGCTTCCAGTCCTGGGGAGATAGGGAGATCTAGTCTCTTAAAAAGAGGAAAAATAAAGAAAAAGCAAAAATCTCAAGTATTTTAAAAGAAAAGAGTAGGCATATTAATATATATGTTACATATCAATAATGCTGAGTTGAAAAAGTTTAGCCCTTAGTCCTACTAGCACAAATAACGGCGATTCTAGAAAAGGGTATTCATTTGTCCCTAAAAATAACCACTGCCAATAATATATAGGAATTTCTGGTTAATTTTTAACCTATTCTGGTTCATGATAAAGATTTGTTAGGCAGATAAATATTGTAAAGGGAAGTATTTATTTTAAAAATACTTTAAGTTGGTATCTTTTGTTTTGAAATTACTTCCATTTCCCACTATATCCCTGATCCCCATGAGGCATTCCTTATTTCTTATAAAGAATTAAAAAGAGGGATTGTCTGGAATTATATTTACTGTGATTGCTATCAAAGTAGCTAAAGAAAGGGGTGGGAAGGAGGGAACAGCACATTTTAATTAGATTCAGATAATTCAAATACTGTACAAAATACCTGTGTAAATTATCTGTCAGCAGGCCCAAATACCCTCAACATTATAAGCACATTTTTTTTTTACATCCTTGTGAGGTTTTTTTGGACAACCTAAAGTACAGAAAGTGGTTTCCTATTATTCTATTTTTAAAGATTCACTGAAGAAGCAAATTTAAGCATATTAACTTCTCTACTATAAATTAAACCATATTTCCTCTTTAACTTCCTCTGTGCTAATCATTAGTTCAAAATTAACTCAGAACCACAAAATAAAAAATACCAAACTAGCCATAATTTTATACAATGAGATTATACATGCTCATTGTGGCCTAGAGGTGGCCCTAGGTTCTTGAAAACTACAACAATAGAGTACAAGCTTTGGCAGGTCCTACCCAATGATGGAAAGGTTTCAAAAACAGTAGTCCTGGCAACTATCAGAGTCTGTTTACTTTCTGAGGACCAGTTAAACTAAGCACTGAGGGGCTTATGACCGGTAGACTAGTCACTTAGTAATGAATCCTCTGGCCATGGAGACTCATGAAATAAAGAAAAAAGCAAAAATATAAAACTGCCCTTAAGCTCCTTTCATTTCTGCACTGACAGTGCCAGACTGGCAGAAGAGAGGACTAAGGGAAGGTTGTAATAATCACGCAAATTTTAGACCAAATATTATATCATGCTAGCCAAAATTAATGCTTCCAAACAGGAGTTCCTCATATAGTGATCATACTTCTAGTGGAATTAAATCATATTAATTTTGATCCACTTGCTATAAATAAAACTAGACAGCAAATGAAAGCTGAAAATAAATGCAATTTCTTTGGCAAAACAAAGAAGTTGGCAGAAATGGTTTTTATCATTTCTTAAAGGCAACAAGAAATGTGACTTCATGGGATATGTGATCATCTGAAATTGCAGAGCTCATGACAAACATCTGCAAAACGATTGCTATTATAATAACTGTAGTTGTTTATGTGAAATCATCTCATGTAGAAGATGAGGAAATGAAGAAATTTTACTTTACAGCAATTTTAATGCAAAGGTAGACATCTAAAAGGGTGGCAAAAAGAATGCTGGCTCAAAAAAGAGACCAGATACTTGAAGACAGAAGGTAACTTTAGAGGGGATGGTTCAAGTAGATGCAAAGAGCATCAAAGGCATTAGCACTTGAACTAAGTCTTAAAGAAGCCAGGGATTTTGAGATTCGAAGTTTGGGAAGGAGAGCATGCCAGACATGGGAAACAGCCAGTGCAAGGGTAGAGTTAAGAGATGGAGTGTCATGTGCAAGAAACAGCAAATAGGCCAAATATGGCTGGATTGTAGAATATGTGGAAGTTGGAAGAATGTAATTAGATTACAAAGGTAGGAAAGTGACAGGCTGTAATGTAATTTTAGTGATAGGTTCAAATGCCAAACGAGGGGGGGCTTATATTTGATCTTAGAGATAGTAGAGAAATATTGGAGTTTATTTTGTAGGAAGATGACATGATACTTTAGGAAAGTTATTTAGCAGCTATGTGGAGGGTAGATTACAGTGAAGCAAGGCTTGATACAAGAAAATCAATTGGAAGGCTATTGCAATAGCCCAGATGATAAAAACCTAAACTAGAAAGGTAGCTGTGAGAGAGGAGAATAACAACAATGTATTTGAGAGATGTTATAAAGAAATTACAAGACTTAATAACTGATAGATGAGTCAAGGATGACATCAACACTGCAAAACTGGGTGACTCTGGAAGGACACTGGTCCAGACTACTATATGCAGTTGGATGGACAACTCACAGAATTGGTCCCTAAGTATGCACATCTTGGTCAAACCCTAAGAATGAATAATAAAATGAAAAGGAGGCAAGTTGCTATATTATTATCATCTTTGGGAAATGTGGTGTTTTTAATAGCCCCAAGCGTCTCTCCTTTAGCTATCCATCCTTTAGATATCAAAATTCTTCTTGCAAAGCTGCATAGCTACCTGTAAATTTTGGAAGGCCATTCTCCAAAGAATTAAAGGTATGGGTCACCCAGAGAGCAATGGAAGTTGTGAGGAAAACACAATGTATTATAGTGAAGAATAAATGGTACAGGAGTAGTCATATAAGCATAGTATCAGAGAAATGTATGAACAGAAAAGGATGTAACCACCCACATAATAAGAACAAAGAATAACAGCTAGACTGTGTGGTCCAGTAGTAACCACTAAATGTCAAGAAATCTAAAAAAAGGCCCAAAGCAGGTGCATTGGGATCATTTACAGGAGGCCACGGAAAAGAATTACCAAGAATAATAAGAAACAGCTGGGTTGTGATCAGCAAAATTCAATAAATCAGTTAAGTATTAAGTGTCTACCACGTGTCAGACAACTAGGCACTAGGGGATACAAAGATAAAAGAGTAACAGTCTCTGCACTACATAGAGAGATAATAGATACACACGTAAAAGAGATACAAGATAACTTGGGGGAAAAGGGAGTGCATTGTCAGCTGGGCCTTGAAGAAAACTAGGGACTACAGGCACAGGTGATGAAGCAGTACACTTTCTAATGCAGGCAACGCAGCGAGCCAGTCTCAAAAAAAAGGGATAGAAATAGATTAGGGGCAGCTAGGTGGCACAATGGATAGAGCACTGGCCCTGAAGTCAGGAGGACCTGAGTTCAAATCTGGAGTCAGACCAAACTCCTGACACTTACTAGCTGTGTGACCCTAGGCAAGTCACTTAACCCCAACTGCTTAAAGAGAGAGAGAGAGAAACAGGAGATTAAGAATCACCTATGAACAGAAGGCCATTGTAGCTGCACGGTAATGCACATGAAGGTAAATAATACATAATAAAGCTTGAAAGGTAGGCTGGTGACAGGTTAGGAAAGGCATTGTGAAATGCCAGAGTTTAAATTGCATCCTAAAGGTTACACGGAGTGACAAGAATTTTATTAAGAAAAGGACATCATGATCAGATCTGCCCCTTGGAAAAATCACTTTGGCATCCCTGTGTATTGGATTGTAATGGAGAAGACTTGAGGCAAGCAGATCAGTTAGGATGTTGCAATTGTCTAGGGGAGAGGTGATGAGAACCTGAATAAGGATGGGAACTATGTGAGTAGAGAGGTAAAAGATGCAAGAGATGACACAGAGGTAGAAATAACATGGAAACTGAATAGGGCAAGTCAAAGTAGTTGCTGACATGCAGTTGTAAACAGCAATACTGTAACGGTGATCAACTGTGAAAACCTTAGCTACTCTGATCAAGATAACAATTCCAAAGTACCCTTGATGGAAAATGCTATCCACCTCCAGAAAGAAAATTAATAAATTAAACTCTAGAGTGCAGACTGAAGCTTACTTTTTTAACCTGATTTTTCTTGTTTGTGTATATTTTGACATGGCTAATACAGAAACGTTTTGTATGACTTCACATGTATAATTGATATATTGCTTGCCTTCCCAATGGATGGGAGAGGAGCAAGAAAGAAAGAATTTGGAACTCAAATTTTTTTTAAATGAATGTTAAAAAATTTTACATGTAATTAGGAACTATTTCACAAAATCAATAAGATATAAAATTTAAAAAATTATTATTCACTCCTCTGCATCATCTCTACTTTTCCTCTTTACTTAGCCCAAGTCATCCACTATAAACAGAAAAAAAAATACTTTTAAAAGAACGATTTTTAAAAAAAATTAGTTATGAATTTGTGTAACGAGGAGATGTGCTGAAGGAAATAATATATTTAAGGTTTCAAATTTATTAAGAGACATTATTTTCTTCAGTCTAAGGTAATTAAATTCATCTTCCAGAAATGCTCATATAAATATTCTACCTGTGCACAGCACTTTCCCAGTAGTGAAAGAGACAAGCACATATATGGCAGAACCAATGCAGTCTTAACAAAAGTCTTGCTACTGAGGAATACAATACTATATATCCTCTACAAACATCTCCACTCTCTCCTCTGACCCCCCCCAAAAAAGAAGAAAAAAGTAACAAGGGATGAATAAGGTCTAATTTCTACACCTTTGTATTATTCTTGCACAAATCTATCTTCTTTTTCCTATACTAAATAAGAAATGAAGAATTCTATTTTATTTTGCTGCTGTTCTTTTTTTTTTCTCTCTAGGGAAGCATAGCACTCAAAAACGGGCAAAATTTATTACTTTTTTGACAGATTACAGTTAAGATAGGGAAAAAAATAACAAATAATAAAGATTGGCTCATCGTTAAATAAACCTAGTTAAAAAGAGCCCTCAAGAACATCAATGCTTAGATTTTAGTCCTTTTCCACTACTCCTTAATATAGCTAAGACAACAAATGAACTCTTACAGGAAAACATATAGTTTAGTTAATATGTGTGTGTGTCTCTGTGAGAGAGAGACAGATTGTGAGAGAGAGAGAGAGAGAGAGTGTGTGTGTGTGTGTGTGTGTGTGTGTAGCCCTCTTTGGCACTGGGAGTATTGCAATGATCACAATGACAATGGTATAGTAAAATAGGAAAGAAAATAAAGCTTTGAAACTAGAAATAAAAAGGAAAGTCTTTTTAGCTGGTTTGCAGAGTTTACTGAATTTCTTTCTTAAGAAAGAAACAACAGAATGGGGTAAACTATCTCACATAAAACAGACAAGAAAAAGCTTTTACAGTGGAGGGGAAGTGGGGGAAGGTGAGAGGGAATGAGTGAATCTTATTCTCATCAGATTCGGCTTAAGAAGGGAATAACATACACGTTCAGTTGGGTATGGAAATCTATTCTACCCTACAGGAAAATGGGGGGAAGGGGATAAGAGAGGGGGGAATGTTAGAAGAGAGGGCAGATTGGGGGAGGAGGTAATCAGAAGCAAACACTTCTGAGGAGGGACAGGGTCAAAAGAGAGAATAGAATAAGCAGGGAGTGGGACAGGATGAAGGGAAATATAGTTAGTTTTTCACAACATGACTACTGAGGAAGTTTGGGCACGACTACACAAGTATAACCTGTATCAAGTTGCTTCCCATCTCAATGAGTGTGGGTGGGGGAGGGAGGAAGGGAGAGAATTTGGAACACAAACCTTTAAAAACAAATGTTAAAAATTGTTTTTACATGCAACTGGGAAATAAGATATACAGGCAATGGGGTATAGAAATCTATCCTGCCCTACAGGCAAATAGAAAGGGAAAGGGATAAGAGAAGGGGGGGGTGACAGAAGGGAGGGCAGATTAGAGGGGTATTCAGAATGCACACTGTCTTGGGGGGGGCGAGATGGGGAGAAAATTTGGAACTCAAAATCTTGTGGAAATGAATGCTGAAAACTAAAAATTAATTTTTTTTTAAAATAAAGAAAGAAACAAAGCTCTGGAAGAAACAGGTGTAATTTCAACACTTTCTAGGCACCAACAGTTGCTTTAAACTTGATGAAACTCCTAAACAACAAAATGACTGCCTTATATTTATAAAGTGTTCCATAATATTTAAACTGATTTCACATATAGTAGAGGCAGTAAGATATAGCGGACATAAAGCTGGTCACTAAAACTTGGGTCCAAGTTCCTCCTCTGTCACACAAATCAAACTCTGTGTGATTCTGGGCAACTAAGTTTACCTAACTTCTTAGTGCTCTAGGAAACTTTCTAACACTAAGCTGCAGAAAGGGGCTGGCCTACTTTTGTAGAAGTTTCCCCACCTGGGAGTTTCCTACACTAATAAAATGATGGTTCACTTTCTAGTCCTACTCTTTCACATACCCATCTCACTAATCCTCACAACAACTCTATGAAGAAAGCAAGCCAGGTTACTTTCATCATTTTATAGATGAAGAAATGTGGTTGGCAATGAGAAAACATACCAGTTACATTAAATTTCTATGAGCCTCAGTTTAACCTTAAGAATGAAATGAGATGAGAATAATGGAATTTGAGAGCTAGAAGGGACCTTATGGATAACTGTATTTCCTTTTAATACATGAAGGAATGACTTAAAACTTAAATCATGTATTTTTCCCCTGTTTTATAAATGCTAGGTTTTGGGGGTTCTGGGGTTTTTTTGTGCTTTCTTCTGGTTTCCTTATAATACAACATTTAAATAATGCATGATATTATCAGTGTAGTTTCATTGCTTTCCACCAAAGCAAACTGCATCTCTTACTAGCCTTAATGAGTTAGCAGTGGCTAAAAAAAAAATTCAACACCCAGCTGGCATCTTTCTCGTGATGAACTTCTTCAACTTTAGCTAAGTTGATTATCAGATAGCCAGACATACAGACAGTACAATGATAGGCCTGTATGTGATAGGTCTTTCTAACTTAGTTAAGTAGGCCCTGCCAGAGTTTATGTGCTACTGGTATAGTTTTCCAAGTGCCAGGGGTCACATTTCCACACCATGAAGAAGCACGTGAGGACTTCAGTGGAAGAATTTTCTCACATTTCAAAATGATAAAATTTTGTTTAGAAATCAAAGCTCATCTATTATTAACGTTGCATACAGAGAAGCATGCTTTCACTGTCTGGGACAATTTGTAAAGAAAACATAGCTTACCACAGATACCATTTTTCTAATTTAATAGCCTTGCTGAAATGATATTCCGGAACAGACTTCAAGTTGTAATGTACCAATTTATTTGCAAATCTACATTACAAATCTTATTTGATGAGTTTAAACTATGATACCAAAAAAAATCAAGTAATTGGTGAGCAAATGATTTTCTTTGTGTTTTGGAAGGATTTTTGAACATTTCAGCCACTTGCTGGCAGAGAATTATAAACAATTCTATGGATTAAAAACTAAAATTCTACATGATATACTAGCATTGAAATAACTGTATTAATCAATGACAGCAAACCAAAATACAATCACTGCATAATCCAAGGCAGTAATTTTGTCCAGAAAACAATGAAATAAAAAACAAAAATAAAACTATAATTGTATTTCCTTTTGTAATAAATCAAAATACATAACAAAAAGATCAAAATTTTAGATCTCACATATTTTGAATTTTATCACTTCACTGATAGTTTTTCAACAGTTAATGTTCATCTTAGCTAAGTAATGAGCTATAAAATTTGTAATGTTTTAATATAGGCACTTGAAACATTCATAACTTAGTTTCCTAATATTTAATTTGTTAAAGAAAACATTACAAAGTCTGAGTTTATAATGTAAAAATGTTTATAGAACACTAAGAATTTCTATTAACCAAATCACTTTTAATGCCACTCTTACTTCCTCTTTTGGAAACCATCAAGACCATTTCCTTTAACCACAATACCACATGCGTAGTACCTTCTAGTAGTGTTTGACTTGCTACTTCTGACTTCTAAAACCAATACCCAAGTTTCTTAAGAACACCTGTAACATTCCACAGTAAATTCAGTTCAATATAGAGTGAATACCATGGACCTTAACATTAAATTATCCCTAATCTATATAAATTTACTTCTAAAAATTTATAATATTAGCATTTTTTAATTCAAGGTCTGCTTTGTCTGGAATATCCTTATGACAAATTTTAACAAAAGTCATGAAGAAAGATTTACTGCTGCTTACTCATACTCACAGGAGCTCCTAACTTCTTCTGTATCATGCATTTTTTTAGGTATCTGTAGAAGCCTATAGACCTCTTCTCAGAATAATGTTTTTAGGAAGGATTATAAAGTAAACTAATTCAATTGAAAGATATATTTTTTCTCAATCAAATTCACACACCTCCTGAAATCTATTGATGCACCTATAACCCTAACCCTAGTTAAGAACCCTTGACCCATCAGATTTCACAAAGACAGCCAACTCTTACATACATGTTGAAGTATGCTTTTAGACCCACGTGGACTATTCCAAAATAAGCAATTCTCACCAAAACACTGTTTTAAACAACAGCTCTTTAAAACAACCCCATTATGGAATGTATTACAGAAACATATCTTTTTAATTAAAATTTAAACAGGTTAAAATGTTTATCTTAACATTACCAATTCTTGAAAAAATGAGTCTTATTTAAAACTAACAAATAATATTGAGGCAAGCAGTAATAAAAGTCTGAAACCAAGCATGTATATAATCAAAATAATAGGAACTGAAATAGCTGATACCCACACAGATTAATCTTCAATCTATCTAAACTGGCTAACGACTTAAGTTTCCAAAAAGATGGAATTATTTTGGTTTGTTTCCCCTGGAATGTATAAGCACAACGTTGTGGATTAAAACAAAAAGCTACCTGTTAAAGCTAGCTTTAAAACTGTTTTTATTAAACTACAGGCCGACTTGCCTTTCCAGGGCTTTCTGAAGACTTCAAAGCAATGGATAGCAAACAGCTACTCAAAACACCAAAGAATATTTAGCAGTAATAGTGGGTAACACAGTTGCAGATTTTGTTTCAGAGACACAGTGAACTTTTAAGAGCGGCCTTTAAAAAACACATACACATGAACCTACGGTTATCCGCATGTGCATTAAGTCAGAGAGGAAAGGAAGGTGGCAGGAGAAGCAAGGTTAAGGTTGTTATTCCTGTTCTAGTGAGTCACAAGTCCTAAGCATTAGGCAAAAATTAGTTCCACCCTCACTTCTCCCTCCTCCCTACCTTCAAAACATGAAATCACCCTAAGATGTTAACACCCTCTCAAAAGGCCATTACTTAGCAGCCTAGGAGAAACTGGCAGAGTGAGGATGGGTGAGAGTCATCCGGTGAGCCATTTCCTTTTCCATCCCACCCCCTCCCGTCCCCAAATGCTAGGAATGACCGGAACATTGGGGAGTATCAGGTGGGCTCCCCACGGGCCTTTCTGCCCCCACCCCTTCCATTTCTGCTGTTGCCGCCGCAGTTCCATACAGAACAAGCAAGTTTCCCTATCCTCCCCCAGCATCCCCACCCTCCAGCCCTTTCCTGTCGAGCTCATTCCCCGTCCTGGTCACCCCGCCCCCACCGCTGCGCTGGGGAAGAGAAGCAGCTGGGGGGGGGGGCCTTCCCAGAGCCCGATCCCGGCTCCCCAGGGCGAGCGGGGAAATGGCTTCTGGCGGCTTCCTTGGCCAGGCTGCAGGGGCCGGGGCCGCGGCGGAGGTGAGCGCCCCGGACTCCGCAGTTAGGCCGCGCGGGGCCCAGCCCTGACTCTAGCCCGGGGGGGAGGGGGGGTTTCCCCTTGGATGCGTCCTTCAGGCCTCCCTCCCCCGAGCCGCCTGCCCCTCCACCTCCCCGTCCTCCTTCGTCTCTGCCCGGCCCAACCCAGCCCTCCCCGAGTGGCTGCGGCGGCCGTGACTGCCGCTGCCGCTCCCAGCCGGCCTCGGCCGCCGCCCGCAGCAGCCCCGGGGCCTCGGCGGTCCATACCTTCTTGATGTTGTAGAGGCGGGTGAGCATGCCGATGCCGCGGTCGTTGAGGATGGTGAGCTTCTCCGCCAGCTTCTGCTGACTGGGCTGCAGCACCGAGCGCGACATGGTGGTGCCGCCGCCGACCCCGCTCCCCAGACAGCGGCCCGCGGCCTCAGCGCTCCCTCCCTCGCTCCGTGTCCTCCCGTTCGCTCGCTCTCGGCTTCCTCCCTTCCCCGCCCGCCCTCGACCTCCGCCTCAGGAGAGTGTTCCCATGGCCCGCCCGCCCCAGCCCCGCCGGCCGGTGAGCACGGGAGCCGCCGCCGCGGCTGCTGCTGCTGGGGGAGCTGCTTCTGCTCTCGCTGCTGCCGCCACCGCCTCAGGGTCCCTTCCCCCGGCTGCTGTTCACCGGCTCCCGCTGCCTGCCCGCCTACCTTCCTGTCCACCCGTCCTTCCGTCCCCACCCCCGGCTCTCCTTTTCACCCCACCCCCCAGCTCTGAGCCGCCTTTCCCAGCTCCTCCACTAGGTGTGGCGGCGGCGGCGGCGGCGGCGGCGGCGGCGGCGGCGGCGGATCCGCGTCTCCCGGCCGGCCCAAAACGAGGCAGCCTCTCGCAACCCCCCCCTACACCCCCAGGCGCGCACCCGGGTCACCTGATCCATCTCCCCAGCGCCCCTCAGTGGCTGGAGGAGGAACTGCGGGAGCACCAACACGGCTCCCACCCTCAACCCTCCTTCCCCAGCTCGATAGGGGCAGTGGGAGGGGGAGCCTCGAGCCCTCCCTCCCAGGCCAGGCCCTATTCCAGCCCAGTATTGCCTAGTAGGGGGGACTCCAGGACCCTTGCGGAAGAGGGGGGACTCCAAGGGGTTATGGCAGTGCTAGGGTCAAATTCATTTTTGGTTCCCTAGTCTCCCGCCCCTTTTCGCGCTCCCCCAGAGGCGCAGAGAAAGCATCTCCCATGCTACCCGCAGCGGATCACCCAGGACAGAAGCACGGGGGCGGGAGGTTGTCCTCGAGTGTAGCTTCCCAGGGAGTGGGTTGGTCGCTCCCGGCACCTTCCCCCCATCCCTCTCACGCCCCCACCATCACTCCCACTCCTCTGACAGCAGCTCCCGGCAGAACGTCGCAGATGGTGCCCCTCCCCGAGAGGCTGGGATCTCCGCCTCGCTCAACTCTTTCCCACCCCCCACCCCGGCCTAGCGGGTCCCTGCCTCTACCGCCCCGCATCCTCGCACCCCCCCATCTGCTTGAGAGATGGAGTCGGCATCGCGAATCTAGAGCCCAGGCAGGAGAACGTGAGGGTGCTGACATTCTCTTGAACCCCTGCCCCCGTCTTCATCACGAGCCACTTTTTTTGAAAACGCGCTGGGTTTGGGGTTTCTGGGAGCGTTCCCCAATTTTTCCCCTGCTAAGTCAGTTTCAGCTTAGCTGTCTGGTAGCTGTACCTTCTGGTCAAGAACCTTAAATTCCTGCTGCAAGACTGAGCAGAGAGCAGAGAAAGTAGGGAGAGGAGTAGTGGGGATGGGGGGCTCACAGAGCCCTACTGCCTTCGTATTTTTAGGCTTATAGTCCTCCTGTTGTTTGAGTTCTAATTAAATTTGTCTTAATGACAACATACTGTCCAGACCTTTCGACAAAATACACTCTTAACAAATACGGTAGACTTTTTAGCAAAGAAGATATCTCTAGGTTGATCAGAGCACCTGGGAAGACAGATTCTTCATTCCTACAACAGTCATGATTTTTTAGAGAAGGGATAGTCCCCGCACAGGCCTTCCATGCCTTAGTACTTGTCCCCATGAGTTGCCATGTCTAGAAAATTTCATCACCTGGTGGCCAAATCTTAGTTAAGGGATAGTTTCTCCACACAGCTGAACTTCAGATAGCAAACATGCCTTTAGAGTTTGGTAGGCTTTACTGGAGTGGCCTTAAAAGAAATCCAAAGAAAACTCCAAGCCAAGAGGAACAGGAATAGGAGTTTAGTTCACGTGGAAGAAAAATAATTCTATTTAGGTAACAGTTTGCCCACTTGTCCCCATTTGAATCACCATTTTACTTTCCCACATTGTATTAAGTTTTCTAAATTCTCCAAGAATAGTTCGGTTTGGATGAAATGTGGAGAGAAAAATGAGCCATCAGTATCTCAAACTCATTGTAAATAAAGCAACACATCTTTGCCCTCAATCCCAGCCCTCCTCCAAATTTTCCTATTTCTTTTGAGGGCAAAGACAACTTTCCTCTGAGGCACATTTACAGTCTGAGTCTTCCTGGACTCCTCTCTCCCTCACCTGGAATATTCAATTAGGTGCTAAGTCTTCTTGATTTTACCTCCACAAATCTCAGATCCATTCCTTCTATCACCTTTCTGGATTCACACAGGTCACCATCCTAGTTAAGGCCCTTATAAAAATCTTCCTCTATTCCCCGACTATTGCAGTAGCCTTCTAATTGGTCTCCCTGATTGTAGTAACTGCCTTCTCCCATTCATCTTCCACACAGCTGCCAAATTAATACAGTTATTCCTTCTACATCGAAGGGGTTGGGGGCACAGTTGCCCCTAAGATCTGGAAAATCTGTGTAAAATATTTTGGTTGTCCCTTCATACCATACAAGAAGCCTGAAATATTATGGTATTAAAAGTTAAAATATGAGTTTTCATCTGGTGTTTTTATTTAAGTTTTTAAAGTTAAGAAAAGCTGGTGACATATTTATGCGTTTTGTGCAAAATAAATGAATGGCAATAGATTTTTTAAAATTTTATGTACTTCTGTGTGAAAGTCTGTATAATATTTCCCTTAAATATACATTATTTTACTTGTGAGGTTTTTTACTGAATAAATCTGAAATATACAAGCCCTGGATTTGCTACCAAGTGAAGAAATTATTTTTTTTTAATTTCTAATTTTGGAGATCATGTAGAAATCAGAACTCTTACTGTTACTGTGGTTTGAACTGAGGGGAGGGGGGAGGGAGAGAGAATTGTGTGTATGTATATTTCAAAACCTTTTTTAAAATGTAAAAGCTGTACATTTCTGAGAAGTTCTGAATTTTTGTCTTTTTTTTTCCTTCAAGCATTTTATAGTGAGCTTCTTTTATATGTAGCAGACAATTTGAAAGAATACAAAAATATGTGAAGTTCATTTTAAAAAAACTACAGTATATTGTTGGTACTATGCACTAAAAATACTTTGATAAACAGAAACTAATAAAAAACCTCCATTTTAAATGTCATTTATATAGACCTTGTGGATGAGAGCTATATACTTTTACACAGTTTTTTAGATGAATAAACTATTGAATTACTGGGAAAAAAAGATGAAATATGTTGATATATAATATTATACATATATTTTATGCATTTCTGAGTTTCTGAACTTTTTCTGTGTCATCTGCCGGCCTTCCACATATCTTCTTTGGCTTCTGTAAAACTCTCCAAAATTCTCATTTAATTTCTTATGCTGACCCTCAATATATCGAAACCTCCATAAGGATAGTCAAGATGTGGAAGGGTTAACTGTATAACTAAAACATAGTTCTGAAGACGGTTCTGACTCCCCTACTTCAGCCTCTCCCTATTGGATCATGGATTTAGAACCGGAAGGAACCTAGAGGTCATGTAATCCAACACATTAATTTTAAAGATGAAGAAACCGAGGCCTGAAGAGGTTAAGTGATTTGCCCAAGGTTATATTACAATATAGGTAACTGACAAAGCCAGGATTCGAGCTTAGGGCCTCAGTCCAGATCCTATATGCTTTCTACTGCATTCTGCTGCCTTTCATTGCCTCTAGGACAAAACACAAACTTCTCAGCCTGCTATCTTAGATTCTGTTTTTATTGCCCCAGTAAAATAAAAACTCCTTAAAAGCAAAGATTGTTTTTAGGTTTTTTTATCTTTGTATCTCCAGTGCTTTGCATATAGCAGGTGTTGAATAAATGTTTACTGAATTAAATTGAGAAAGTTCATTTTTCTGCCCCACAATCTTGACAGGAATGATTTTACCCATAGGAAGAGAATGTAAGAGATGACCTGTTTGGTATTATTTGAAAAGCATGGGAAAGAAAGATTTCCCTGTCCCCAAATGTTACCCCAATCTTCCTGTCACTGTCCCTAAAAATCTGTCATTACAGACTCATTCCTTTGGGTTAAGGCTTTGCATCTCCAAGAGTCTTATTAAAATGTGTCAACTGGAGTAGACAAGCCTCTAACCTGTGGATGGTCAGGAACCAAACAGAGCAAGTTAGAGACAGGAGAGTCAGGAATCAAACAGAAGTTTAATTTCAAAGTGAGGGAAATGGCTTGCAATCAAGGAGGCAGACTGGACACTTGTGCCAGGGCCCCGCCCCTACTGGAGGGACCCACTTCAGTGGGGCTGAACCTTGATTTATATACTTGTGGCTAGACAAAGAGTCAAACGGGATAGTGTAGAAACAGTAATGAGGCATAACAGCAACAGTGAGGCAAGGTTGTCTAGTGACATCAAGTCCCTTCATAGCAGGGCTTCATGTCTGGGCATGTCTGGTGCATGCCAGAACTCAGGGACCATCAATTCCAGAAGGTAAGCACAAAGGATTGTTGTTATGCCAAGCTCAGGGCACAGCTTGCTTGCTGGGCCTTAGCTCTGGAAAACTATTAGGGTATCTCGTAATAGTACCTTGACAAATGTATACACCCCTGGTGAGGTAACATATTGAACAGTCATCAATCATTAATACATTGAGGGAATTAGTTTATCAGATTGCTTTCTAACCTGACAGTTAGCCAAAAGGGAATGGAACAAAATACAATTTTGATAGGAAGGAACAAGGAGGGAAAGGTTTGAAGCATGGGCTGAGCAACAAAGAAGCAGCATATGAAGGGTCCAGGGAGAGGTACCAAGAAAAAAAAGTTACTGAAGGGAAAATTGGGAAGAGGCCAAGAATGAATTTCCTATACTTCACAGTTTTGCTTAGGGCCAGCACTACTGAGTACCACCAAAAGGGAACTGTTTGTTTCTATTTTTTTTAAAGGGGCCTACAGCACACAGGAAAGGACAAAAAAAAAAAATAGGTGTGCAAATTTGAATACAACAGTTTGTCCTCATTAAAAAGCCATTGGTAGAGCACTGACATATTCCTGGAAGGATTCACACCTTTGCAGCTGCTTGTGTTCAGGGGGCCTAAATCGGGAATCACAGGACCATGGATGGTAGAGCTGAGAAACCATCTAATCCAGAGGTTCCCAAACTTATTTGGCTTACCACCCCCTTTTCAAAAAAAAAAAAACTACTTAGTGACCCCCTGGAAATCTACTTTCTTTAACCCTTTAATGGTTTTTTTAAAAAAATTTGTGTCATTTAAAAAATATACATTTTTAAATGATGCATTTAAATTTAATAATTTATTGTAAATTTGTGGGGTTTTTTCCTGCACTGAAATTTTGATGATGCAGTATTGCATCATGTAACCACATAGTATCATATTGTAAACAAGTCATTACATGCACATATTCCTGCTGACGCATGCTGGACTTCCAGACAATGCATGACATACTTGCCTGCCACCACTTGCTTGTTAAGACCTGTTGACTGACTTGACCACTGATCAGTTATAACTTGCATTTTGTGTGTTTTTATGGAAAATAATGTAATCACTACGACTTTAACTATGTTAATAGATGAAACATGTACAAATGGTTTTTCAAAAAATTTTTTATCTTCTCATCTTTCCTTATGCTTCCACCACCCCTTTATTTTTATTTAATGTCCCCCAATTGCATTGAGGTTACTACTGCCCCTCATTCCAATGCCCCCCAGAGGGTGCTATCACTCATTTTGGGAACTTATGAACTACTCCAACCCTTTCATTTTATTGAAAAAGAAACTGAGAAATAGGGAAATTAAGTGACATACCTGAGGTCACACAAATAGTATCAGAGGTAAAATTTAAACTCAGGTGTTCAGATTCCTGAGAGAATAGTCTTAGTACTAGGTTTTTATTATAACCCATTTTTAGATGTATAAAGGAATCATCTACTAGAATGAAAGATAATTTATCTAGATGAAATATTTGCAGTTCTTGTACTTGTTTACATTTTTCCTCGGAAAGTAATATCATTAAAATATAAGACTTTGAAGCTCACCTACATGTATAATGCAAAGTCCACTGTTGGTACTGAACTAATAATAATATATTTTATCATGCACCTATGATTACTAGGCAATTTTAACAATTTTGTGTCCTTTATATTTCCTTTGGTTCAAGACTATTAAATATCATACTATGTGAATTGGCTTGTAAAGTTTTTATGAAAAGCTGATTATGTTGTTATGATTTTGTGCTGCAGCTGAATATTTGTATATAATCATTTTCTGGGGGAAAAAAATCACGAAAGGACCCTTAGGCCCTTAGGAAATACTTAGGAAACTAATTTTCTTTTCAAGAGCATTATAGGAATCCCTAGTTTCCTTCACCATAGCATGAATATTCCTGACAGCTCCTGTGGTGTTAAAGATTTTAAAATATCTCACTTCAGTTAAAAGAGCTCTGCTAATGTGTCCCAGGAATATATAGAGATAATTAAAATTATTATATGTCTTTAGAGAAAATGTGGGAAGCAGATGATAGCTCCATATTTATAACAGTCTTGGCAAGAGTCATCTGACTTGGATATCTTGTGTTTGGAATGTGACTTTATTTAATTTTTTTTTTTTTTTTGGTCAGGACCTGTGATTTTATTGGCATCAGGAGCTCCCTTTAAGGAAACTACCTCTAACAATGAATGAATGAATGAATGAATGAATGAATGAACACTGAGCTAAGTGTTAGGAATAAAATAGAAAATTAAGACAGTGTTTGCTCTCAAGGAGTTTGCATTCCAGAGACTTTAAAGGAGACTTCAGCTGCAAATTGGATGGGAAAGTCCCATGGTCCTTGGAGTACAGCAACATAGCATAACAAATGGTAATACTTCATCTTTAATGTCGTTTCCACATATAAAACCCTATCCATTTCTTATGTTGAACTTTTGACAAAGCCAAGGACTTTGGTTTTGAGAATTTTGTTTTCTGATTCTTCAGTAGCTAAGGCTTCTGAGCAAGCAAAGGCTATACCATCTGCAGAAGCAGTAGCCAAATCACATCTACTTAAGAATTACTTCTAAATAATGAATGTATGCACTGGGCTGGAAAAAAGGAGGTATTGCTCTTTCCAAGGCTTAGGGAGCAGAGAGTTTAAGCCAGCTCTCTATCCATTATACCAGACCATGCCAATTGTTATTAGAACAATTCTTATGTAAGGGTACTGCCCCTTTCATATGTGGGTATATTTTATCTGCTCAAAGAGTTGTAAAAAATGACACAGATGCAGAAAACACCAAGAATATCAGCTTGAAGAGTTCTTAGGAACTGCTAGAAAACAGCACCTGAGATAAAAGTATTGATGGCTTGGAATGAAAGCATGCCCCTCAAATGCAAATGCCTAATTACAGAGATGACTGTAGGGCATTGTTTTCCAGCCACTAATTTGAGTATGACTATTTTCAGGACTTTAGAGTATATTATTGGACCTTTAAAACTCTTTCTAATATGTCCTTTTCCTATATTTCCAGTTTCCTTACCTTTTACTATTATCAATAAACTCTATAATCCAGCTTCACTGGCTTATTTGCTTCTCTTTGACTATGACATTCCAACTTCTGTCTCTGAGACTTTTCAATATCTGTTTCCCAAACAAGGAATACTAATTCTCCTCACTTCCACTTCTTAGTTTTCTTAGCTTCCTTCAAAAACCAGTTCAAATCCATTCTTTTGTAGGAGACCTTTACCAGTACCTCCTACTAATTCCTTCTTCTCCAAGATTACAGTCTATCTATTTGGTATGTATCCTTTTTTGTACCTAGTCATTTATACTTCATCTCATCCATTAGAATATGAGCTCTCTGAGGTCAAGGACTGTATGTGTACCTTTATTTGTATCCCCAATGTTTATCATATTGCCTGACACATAGTGAACACAGTAAGTAGTTGTTGAATGAGTAAATAACAAAATCTTCATTAAAGAACTGTTTGGGGACTATGCAACTATAGCAAGATAACTACTATATATGACAAAATATAGATTTGGGATTTCTTAATCTAAGTTAGAGATGGGTCATTACACAAAAGGAGGCTCTGGTTTGAGACATTAGAAGCCAGATCAGAAAATCATAAGCTAACTGAGAAATCATCTTGAAAAGACATAGAGAAAGAGCTGATTAGTATAAAGGAAGAATCCTCCTCTTGGGTGAAGACCTGATTTGAGAGTGGGGGAAGGCTACCTTGCTTTCTAGTATCATCTACATTTGAAAGAATATAAGCCTCAAAGATTTGTCTACTTTGTCCTTTACTTTGTAGACCCCAGGTTTAAAGGAAACTGATTTTCACTGAAAGAATATCAATCAGCTTCAGTGCCTAACCAAGAGAGATCTGGAAAGCTCTGCAAGCCTTAGGCTTAAGATAGCTCTTAGCCAAAAGAGCTCTGCTTCAATGACCTCAGAGTTGCAGAAAAATTATTTTATCTAGTGGGAGAGTGGAATGGTCTTGATCAGTAGGTGCTGACTGTTCCATGAGGAGACTACAGACTTCCTAGCTGGGAGTCTAGCATCATGAGTTTGCTCAACATGAGAATTTTCCTGTCCATGTGTCTCACTGCCAGATTTCCACAAGTTTGTATATACTCTCTTCCCACAAACACTGTGTGCATTGATGTGAGAGTGTGACCCAGGTTTAGGGGCAGACTGTTATGTTTTGATTATTCTTACTTTTGCCTTTTCATTTAGTAAATATAATTTATGTTTCAGAGTTTACAGTGTTGTTGTAACTTATTTGTGTAATGGGAAGCACATTGATGGAAGGCTTAGGAACAATGTTGTGGGTATAGACACATTTCCCAAATATCAACAGGGAGAGTGAGTTGTAGCTGCACAGCCATCCTTCAAGGAATCGAATGACTTTCCTGGTTGGGTGAGTAAAGTAGTCCCATTTCAGGAAGAGAGAACCTGGAGAGAACTGGGGAAATGGGGGGGTGGGTATCTCAGTACCATGCCTTTTATGTCCACTATACTTATAAGAGCTTCCCATTTTTAAGGAAACAGTATACAAAAATCCAACTTTTAAAGCAAATTGGGAGAGTCAAGTCAGCAACCATATATTAAGCACCTACTATATGCCAGGCACTTTGCTAAATGCTGGGGATACAAAGAAAGGCCAAAAAAGGAGTTTCTGTTCTTTGTAATTACTGTCTTTAGAAAAAGATTTAAACTTAGGATTCTTTTAAATAATGAACTAATCAAGTATATTTATTTATATGCAGATTCTTCTTAAATATATTTATTGAACAAAGCTAGGCATTTAGGTCAAAATTTCAAGGATGTGCAACTTCATGTGTGGGTACTCTCTTTATCACAACCCTTCAAAAACTTTTAACTTAGTAGATGGTCTTTGAGAGTTGCTGTGACCAAAAAAAAACCTGTAGCCAACCTTGTGATGAATCTCTCCAAACTTAGCTAGATTTATCCTTAACAACAGATATCTATCTCTCTACCATCTTCAAAGACTTTCCAGTTTGATAAGAACTACCTAAGCTTGAGCTTCCATGATAGCTTGAACAAATCTGAGGTCATGTCTATGCAAGGATGAGATATCTGAGTAAGACTTTGGTGAAGAATACCCATATTATAATAATGAAATCACTCATAATGAAAATCTTGAAAGCATTTAATGGACATTTTCAGATTATTTTAATGTTAATCCTAAACTACTCTATTATCATTGCCCAGGCAGCTGATTACAGAAGTCTTTCCCAAAGTGTGGGGTAAAGGACAACAGCTCCCTATTTATTATGGCCTAGGGTGTCCCTATGTGTTCATCAAAACCAAATTCTAGTGCTTAAGATTGACAAATCAATGTTGTTTCCCAACTCTAAAACCAGTGTCAGTCTTCAAAAAGGCCACTTGTTCATGATGGAATGGTAATGGAGAAAATGGCAAATTTGAAGTTGCGGCAATAATATGTGTTTATATTTTTATATCAGTATAATGTATGCGGTTGTTCATGTCTGTGGGCTACATATGTATGATACTTTATCTCATTTTACAACTTTGTGGTTGCATATTCAGCATTTCAGAGACCTTATTTCCTTAGATATTTTTCCTATAATTGGAACATAGTGTCACTAAAGTGCTAAACCATCCACACTGCAAAGTATGTTCTTAACCTGAGATTTAGCTTACAATTGTGAATTTTCTAGGACAGGTATACAAAGATCACTATTTTAACCACTAGGTTCAATTTAATGAAAGTCAGCATGGAAAAGTGGGTAGAGTGCTGACTTGGGAGTTAGGAAGACCAGGTTTAAGAGCCTATTTCAGACACCCATGGTGTAAACTTAGGCATGTCACCTAAACTCATGGGCCCTTATTTTCCTTATCTGTAAATTGAAGAGGGGTGGTACTCAAAGGTCTCTTTCAGCTCTAAGTCTATGATATATTTCTCACTAATCCTCAATTTAACAATTTATTCCAATACTGATTTTTAAAATACCAATATTAATTACATTGCCTCTAACTTACTTAGCTTCTTAGCTTTAGGGTTAGAAGCCCTTTCCAGCAAATGTACATGATTCTTCATATCAAAAGTTAATACTTGCCTTTCAGAAGCTTTGTGCTTTCTATTATACTATCCTCTAATTGCAGGTAAGGCCTAAGAGACAAAAAGGAAATCTATTTAAGACTTTTCTATTCTGAATGTAAATATCCAATTATAGGTTTTCTTCTATCAGACGGAAGAAACAAACCTTTTTAAAGCACCTGTTATGTGCCAGGCTCTATGCTAAGCCATTTACAAATATTATCTCATTTGATTCTCACAACAACCCTGAGAGGTAGGTGTTATTACCCCCATTTTACAGTTAAGGAAACTGAAACAAAGAGGTTAAAGTGACTTAGTTACTTAAGTATGAAACTTAAGAGCCTTACTTAAGTAGTCCAGGGTCTGAAGCAGAATTTGAACTTAAGTCTTTGTGGACTCCAGGTCCAGTTATTATCATATGATATAACATTTGTAAAAAGCACTTAGCATGTTGCCTGGCACATAGTAGGTGCTACATAAATGCTTATTACTTTCCCCTGTCCACTGTGACACCTAGCAAAAGGATTTTGTTACTTTTTTTCTTAAAACAAGTAAAACACTTGTTTTCCCATCATATTTCTGAAAGCTGCTTACAAAATGTGACTTGAAATTTATAATAGCAATATCCTTCATCCTTAAAGAAGCCATATGACACCTGACTTGAAATCAGGGCTCAAATCCTGCCTCAGACACTTACTAGCACTGGGACTCTGGATAAAACATCTTTAAGCCTCAGTTTCCTAATCTGCAAAATAGAGACAATGAGACAATAATAGCACTTTCCTCATGGTGTTGTGAGAACCAAATAAGAAAGTGTATGTAATGTATTTGGCAAAACTTAAAACACATAAGCTATTATTATCATAGAGTGAAACACATAGGAATTACAGTAATCAGAGAAATATTCAATTTTATTCACTTACACAAAAAGTAGGATTACATGGCAATCTAATCCACTAAGAATATCTTTTAAAAATACATTTTTAGGGGAAAAAATAGAGCAACAAAGAAGGAAAATAAACATTTTTCACAATAGTAGCTGAACTAGAGTTAAGTGGTGGCCAGATATTACAATATAGTGTAAATAAAATTAAGATGAACCTAAATGTAAGACAGGATGCCTCTGATAGTCAAAGGGGTAGATGCCATAAATAGAACTGATCTGGAAAGTCCAAAAAGAAAGCAATGCAGCTAGGTGGCACAGTGGATAGAGTACCGGTCCTGGATTCAGGAGGACCTGAATTCAAATGTGGCCTCAGACACATACATAACACTTACTAGCTGTATGACCCTGGGCAAGTTACTTAACCCCATTGCCTAGCCATGAAAAATTAATTACAACCTTGATCTTGAACATTCCCAAACACATCTAACTAGAATCATTTTTATGAGCTGTTAGTGTTTTGGTTACACAGTTCACATTTTATTTGTTTTTGCTCTATACCATCTAGAGGCAAATTTGTCTTTTCCTCTAAAGTTCTTCTTAAAATAAACTCAGTTTTCTCTGAGGGAAAATTCTAACTTAATGAAGAATTTAATTTTATGATTAGTTTTAATTTTCTCAGCTCCCTTTATGCTGCTAGAAATGCATATGCTGGGGTTTTGGGGTTTTGGATTTGTTTGTTTTTTGTAATTCAATTTTATACTAATTTTTTCTACTTATATAGTATTGGTGAAATAAATACTGGTATATGCAAATATTAGTTTGATCTTTAAAATGGTTTTGATCTTAATTTATATATATATATATATATATATATATATACATATATATACATACATATGTAGAGTACCCCAGAAGTCTTAGTATAGTTATAAGTTTGAATACCTTGGATATAAAAACATGTATGTATATATGAATGTTTATACATAAATATTTATATTCATGTATTTATGGAATAGAAACAGAAATACAATCACTAATAAACTAAACAGTGGATTAGGATATAGACTAGATTTTTCAGCAATTCATGGGTGATAAATGAGACATGACCTCCAACCCCTGCCCCCCTATATAAACTGAAAGATAGGGAATAAATAAAATCAAGTGTACTATACAGAAAACATGCTCTGCACACAAGGATACTTCCTATGGTAATTATTAAACATAACAAGAGAATATAAAATGGTAAGGATATAGGAAGATGAGCAGCTGGAAGTATATTTGGTAATGGCATCTCCTCAACTGACCTTTTCCCCTACCCCAGCCCCTGCACATCCCTCCCCCATTGAACACAGTTACTCTATGTGAATCAACCACAAGCATGTTGCACCAGCAGGGAAAGAGACACTACTGATGTTTACAGGGAATAGTTGTGGGGAGGAGAACTGGAAAGAAAGTGGAAGACAATTTCATTGATATAGATAAGGAATTCCCAGTGGAGAAACTCTCTCTACCAATAGAGATAAGCTGCTGTTCTGCAAACTCTAGTCCTAGAGAGTTACCTGAGGGCACTGAAAGATTGAGTGATTCCTTAGAATTACACAGTTAGTGTGTATCAGAGTTTGAAAGGAGGTCCTTCCTGAGTCTCAGGCTAGTTCTCCATCTACTATGCCAGTACTCAAAGTATAGTTGGAGGACTCTTGGGATACCCCAAGACCCTTTTGGGCAGAGGTCCACTAGATCAAAACTACTTAAATAATAATGCAAAAATGTTTTGATTTCTAATATAATATCAATAGCTATTACCCACATAAGTCAAATTTCTAGTAGAGATCTTCAATAATTTTTAAGAATATATAGGGGCGGGGGCAGACCCAAGATGGCAGAGAAAAGCCAGGAAGTTGCCTGAGTTCTCTCCAGTTTCCCTCAAACAACATTAAATCAAGCCTCTAAACAAATTCTGGAGTGATCCAACCTACAAAAAGATGGAGTGAAACAATTCTCCAGCCCAAGATAACTTAGAAGGACTTCAGGAAAGGTGAACTTCAGAATCTTCCTAAGACAATTCAAATGGAAGCTGGGGTGTCCAGGCAAGCCAGGGGAAGACTCCTGCCCACAGAACAGATCAGCAACCGAGGTCCCAGTGGCACAGCAGACCAACTGTGAGGCCTACCCACGAAGCAGGCAAGCTGCCAGCCCTGGAACGTTGGGCACAACAGGAGTGATAAGGCCGGCTGCAGTGAGCAAGTCAGAGGCCCTAGCACTGTAAGCCAGTGACCAGACCCCTTGCGCCCAGCGCAAGAAGCTTGGGACAGTGCCCCCTGTACCCTAAGAGCAGAGTTCAATTTTAAAAGTCACAAAATAGGCTAGAAAATGAATAAACAAACAAACAAAAAGCCCTGACCATAGAAAGCTACTGTGATGACAGGGAAGATCAAAACATAAACTCAAGAGGACAACAATGTCAACATGCCTACATGCAAAGAAGCTTCAAAGGGGAATCTGAATTGGTCTCAAGCCTAAAAAATCCTTTTGGAAGAGTTCAAAAGGAATTTTAACAATCAAGTGATAGAGGTAGAAGAAAAATTGGGAAAAGAAATGAGAGTTATTCAAAATAATCGTGAAAAAAAGGATCAACAGCATGGAAAAGGAAACATAAAAATTGGCTAAAGAAAACGACTCCTTTAAAAAATAGAATTGGCAGGGAGGCGATCTTAGTGCCCGTCACTGCTGCACTCCCCCAGCAGCCCTGGAGCCCGGCCATGCTGCAGAGACCCTTGGGAAGCGAGCCTGGGACCCCAGGCCTCTGGAGGGCACAACTGGGACTCCCCAAACGCCATTCGGCAGCTTTTCGATCCCCTGTGCCCACTCCCAAATCTGGCCAGGCTGATGAGACCAGTGAGGATTCCCTACAACTGGAAATCCAGGGGCTAAAGTAAAAGAGGGACACTTTGGATCAGGAGATCTCCCAGTTGATGGCTGAAGGCTATGTTATGTCCGAGTTGGAAGACCACATTTCCCTGCTCCATGAGTACGATGACATTAAAGATGTGGGCCAGATGTTAATGGAAAAATTAGCCAGCATCAGAGGTGTTACCACCAAGGAGCTGTATCCTGAATTTGATCTGGACATGAATGACTAAGCAGAAAGATGGATTCCCCTGCGTCCTCCTAAGGCAGGGGTAGGCAAAAAGACAGAAAGAGAGCATGAAGACAAAACCTACAAGATTTCTAAGAGAGGTCAACATGGCAGAGAAAGTATTCATAAGTGGCTTTCTAGAAAAGCTTGGCTCATTTGGAAGGGAACATTGGTGGCGGTGGTGGGGGGTGGGGGGGTGGGTGAGTGCGCATGGTTGTTGAGGGGGTGATTTCTCAGCTCTACAATTCTCTGAATTCTTAGTATTTCAGGTAACCCATCACTAGTATTCTTGACTATGTACTCTTTGTGTGTATCTATATTATATAAAAAAAAATTTCCCTTGTCCATAAAAAAAACAATAGAATTGGCCAAATTGGGGGGAAAAAATCCATGGAAGAAAACAACTTCTTAAAAAGTAGAATTGGCCAAATGGAAAAGGAAATACAAAAGCTAACTGAAGAAAATAATTCCTTAAAAATTAGAATGAAGCAAGTGAAAAATGACTCACTGTGATTTTTTTCTTAGATTTCCGGTTCAGCACTTGATCTAATGTGTTTTCTAGATCTTTGAGGAGTTGTGTTGTTAGTCTTTTCTGCTACTCTGCCAAGTGAACTCTGCTCCCCAAGAATGCTACTAAATAAAGACAAAAGAAAATAAAAAAAATAAAAACAATATATGGGGACGCTGAGACCAAAAAGTATGAGAGCTGCTAATCTAGGCTATCCTAGCTCTAACAGGAGCTTAGTTAGTTTATATATGTATGTACATATGTATGTATATGTGTGTGTGTGTATATATATGCATATATATATAGAGAGAGAGAGAGAGAGACAGAGACAGAGACAGAGAGAGAAAGAGGGAGAGAGAGAGACAGAGAGAGATGTATCACCCTATAACCTAGTCACAACGGGTCTCTTTGGTCCTGAGATTCGCCACAAGATCCAACTAGGAGCTGATCAGCTCTGCAGGGTCTACAGTCAGACCCTTTTATACTCAAGAGTTAAACAAACTTCTCTGCTGCGCTTTTCCTAATGCATCATTCCTGGGTAAAGAACATTCTCATGCAATTCTGAACGAACTGGCAAGAAAAAAGTAGCCCTAGAAGAATGTTCATCCTGTGTTTTACAACTTCTTTGTTGCCTAGAAGTTATACTTACAGATTCACTGTCACTGTGGCTATGCCCCACATCCCCATTCAAAAACATTTTCTGTCTTCTTCAAGGGGATGGCAACCTTTCAAATATGGAGTACCAAGGCACCGACCTCTGTTTTTTATACTTTGAGTTTGGGGAAAAGAGCAAACATGGCAACTCTCATAAGGTGAGTACAGCACTGGGTACTGATTTGAGAAAGTATTAGGGGAGGGGATGATGGTGGTGACAGCAATTTGTCATCAAGTCCATAAAAAATAGGTTTACATGCCATCTTATTACATGCAGTCATATTATCAGTTAACACACATGCTAACCCTTATAATGCACAATGATAAAAAGTCAGATGTTTGGAAAGTCTAGTTTTCATTTTATTATGTTTTGTCTACATGGAAAAATTAGGTGAAACTGGAACCCGAATATTGATTTTCCATGAGCGTTGCCAGCAATCTGTTTTTTTTTGTTGTTGTTGTTTTTTGTTGTTGTTGTTTTTGTTGTTGTTTGTAATGTGGTGAAAGATCTGACCTGGGTCAAAAATAAATCTGTATGGTTGGCAACAACTGCCTGAATCAAATTAGAACTACCTGGTTTAAGTTGGTTGCTTCTTGTAGACCAGGGGTTCCAAACTCGATTAGAAAGACCCCTAAAACATACATAAAGATCGCTGTGGGTCACAGGTTGACTTATAAAATTACATATTAACATTATCTTTGTTCCACTGTGTTTTAATTTATTTTGTTAAATATTTCTCAATTACATTTTAATCTAGTTTAGGCAGCGCTTGGGAGTGTTGCAATGTGCCACTAGTGAGCCAAATTTTGACACTTCTATAATTGGCTATGCCTTATGTACCATCTATCTATCCCTCAAGACACAATGGGGCTGGCCAGTGCAAGCATATCTTGCCTTGAGCTTACTCTGCCTTTGTCCTCCTTCTACCTGCTCTCCCCACCTTACTCCTTCTCTGAGAACAGTAATCAAATCACTACTACTATTGCTACTGGAAGAAGTATGATAATCTACTGACCTATACTCCACTCACAATCCTTCTGACTGGTGACCAAAACACCTTTTTCTTGATCACCACTCCCTAGATGTGTTCTATACCTCCAGTTCTTTGAAGGCAGAAACTGTCTCCAGTTTGTATTTGTATCCTCAGCACCTACCATAGTGTCTGGCACAAAGGGGCACTTAATAAATGCTTGTTGATTGACTAACACTGACTGACTGATTCTAGATGCAAATAGAATTTTTCTTGTATCTTCTACATGCTTGTCAAAAGGTGCATTGTTTTGAGGAAAAAGCACTGAACCATTAGTTTATAGACATTCTAGTCCTAGCTCTGCCATTAACTAGCCATAGGATCTGTCTGGATACTAGGAGACACCCTACTTTTCAGAGCTAAGGCCCAGTAAACAAGCTATGCCCATGAGCTTGGCACGATTCTTTGCAGTCACCCTCTGGATGATCTCACCATTGGTATAAGTATTGAGACCTCCCCACATTGCCTCGGGTCCCCCACATCCCCACTAGGGGCAAGACTTCTGCACACAAGTACTTGCTTGCAAGCCCTTTCCCTCACTTTGAAATTAAACTTCTGTTTGATTCCTGACTTACCTGTTTCTGACCTCTTGGGCTCTTGCCACACACAGGTTAGAGGCCAATTTGGTCCAGTTGACAGATCATATCCAAATTAATTAACCTATTTGTACTTTACTTTAAAAAAAAAAAGACTTGTTTTGTAATTTTATTAGAAAAAAATATACCCAAAAAAAGTCTCTCTTCTCTCCCAGCTGTCAAGTTGCAATAAGAGAAAGTCACTGAGTCCTTTCAGAAAAGGAAGGCATTTTCCTGCGGAGTTGAAACCTCATAGCCCTCTTCAACAGAGCTGCTAAGAAGCCACCAGGTCTATCTGTATGCAGCCAGGGGCTGTCGGTCCTGCTGCTGGATTTATTTATGAAATAAGGGATTTGGACTGTGTATTTAAGGCTCCTTCTAGCTTTAAAATTCTTTGTAGATTTGAGCTGGAAATGAATCAGTTTTTTTAATTCTATTATTGTTTCTGAAATCCTAGGTGAGCTTATCTCTTTTTTGTGATTTAATTCTTTCATCTTCCCTATCAGGATAACTTATGTTAAATAGGTTTAAAGATGCCAACAAAAGAACCTCAACAGCAGAAGTTGGAGCCACTTGAATTGACTGAAGAAATAAACTGTTTGGCCTATGATGAAGCCATCATAACCCAGCAGGACTGAATTCACCAAGAAATTGCTATCCAAAACCCACTGGTCTCCAGGAGCCTAGAGTTCTCTGTCTTTTACAAGGAGTACGGGCATATTTTGTTTTATTATGCTTAGCTTTATTGCACTTCACAGATATTGTGGGTTGGGTTTTTTTTGTTGTTGTTTTTTCAAATTGAAGGTTTGTGACAACCCTGAGTCAATCAAGTCTATTAGAACCATTTTTCCCAACAGCATGTGCTCACCTTGTGTCCAGTGTCACATTTTGGTAATTCTCCCAATATTTCAATTTTTTTCATTAGTATTATATGTGTTATAGTGATCAGTAATCTTTGATGTGGCTATTATAGGACAGCAAACTTAATGCACGCTGGTTATGTTCTGACTGCTTCACTAACCAAGCTGTTCCCCCCTCTTTCTCCTTCTCCCCCTGCTTTCCTATTCCTTGAGACACAAAAAATTAGGTCATTTAATACCCTACAATGGCTTCTGAGTGTTCAAGTGAAAGGAAGAGTCAATAAATGTAGCAAACTTAACTGTTGTCTTATTTTGAGAAATTGCCACAGCCATCCCAACCTTCAGCAGCTACCAATATGGAGGCAAGACCCACCACCCACAAAGATTACTACTCACTGAAGGCTCAGATTATGGTTAGCATTTTTTTTTAGCAATAAAGTATTTTAATTAAGGTATGTACATTGTTTTTTCAGATATAACAATATTGCGCACTTAATAGACTACAGTATAATATAAACATAACTTTTATATGCACTGGTAAACAAAAAATTTGTGTGACTCGCTTTATTGCGGTGGTCTAGAATCAAATCTGCGTTATTTCTGAGGCATGCCTGTATTCAAAAGGCAACATCAAAAGAAGAACAAGAATCTACACAAAAAAATATTCATTCTTACACAAGACCAGGTGTGATGGTGATGCTTCTACTGAGCTCTGAGTTTTCCCACCCGGAGGCCCTTCTGGAGGATAGCAAATAGCTGCAGAGGTTTAAAGTCATCTCTGCCAAGAGTAAATTCAATTCAACGAACATTTATTAAGCACCTCCTAAGTGCCAAGCTCTGGAGAAGGTAATGGCAAATGACTCCAGTGTCTTTGCCAAGAAAACCCAAAATGGGGCCACAAAGAGTGAGACATGACTGAAATGACTGAACACGTGTCGGTCATTTGATTGGTTGTTAACCTTCATTCTCTAAGAGGACCAAAATGAAATCACTATATTAATGTCAAGTTACAATGTGTCTATCTGTGGCTGATCAGACCAATATGAACTCAGAATGCTCTCCCATAGATTGGGCACAAATAGTCCATGTAAACATTTGGGGTAGATTCTCTAAATTTGAGCACCTTGTGTTTCTTTGAAGCTACTGCCGTTCTGCTTCACTAGCAGAACATAGCACCTTCTTTGATGAGGGCATGCCAAACTGGGTGGTCCTGTGCCAGTGTCTCTCAATGTGTCCCATGTCTCACGGATGATTCTGAAGTTCTTCAGAGAGACCTTGAGAATGTCCTTGCATTGCTTCTTCTGACCACCAAGTGAGCACTTGCCTTTTGTGAGTTCTCCATAAAATAGTCTTAGAAGCTACTTAGGGTTGGCATTAGAACAATGTGGCCAGCCCATCAGAGTGCAAAGCACTGTGTTAAGCACCAGATATACAAGTAAGAAAGACAGTCCCTGTTCTCAGGGAGTTTACAATCTAACTGGGGAAGGCAATTCACAAAAGGAAGCTGAAAGGGGGAAGGGCAATGGGGGCGTGATGTTTGGTGGTGTCAAAGCAGAGCTGCCTTGAAAAGTGGAGTTACCTGGAAAATTCTGATATGAGCCCTTTACTAAGGGAGGCTTTGGAAGGCTTTATTGCCCTACTCACTAGTCCTCTAATCAGAGCAGAGAGGCAACTGAGGGAGTTGAAAAGGTATTGAGTATCAAAAACTGAGTCAGTCTGCAGGGTTATGAGAAAACCTAGTGTCTCAGGGCTTCACTGAGTTCACAATGAAAGATTTCCACAACATATTCATGGATTCAATCAAACAGGTGGAGAAACAGACCTCAGAGGTCCAGCTATTTACGTTCTTCAATGACCAGAGTTTCTCAGTCCACCTACAGCTGTCCAGCTCCTCCCACCAGCAGCCTGAAAGCAAATTCTTCAAGCACTTCTTTGAGGGCAGAGGACTTTTATCAGCAGGAAATGGAGCCCTGCCCCTGCCAGCTCTGGAGCTTTTACCACCAGCCCTCCCATCCCCTGCTAACTGAGGGAAGTACATGGGTATAAGTACAGAAAGGTTTTTTTGTGGTTGTAAAAGGTAATATTTAACTCCTCTTTTGTTCCCTACCACCCGCCCCCATCACCCGTGACCTTGAGTATTTTATTAAAGGGAATGCTGGTGGTGAGGGAAAAAAAGTTACTATATATATAGATAATTAAGTAACTGAGGGAGGTAGTGTGGCACAGTAGACTGAGCACTGATGCTGGAGTTACTGGACCTGGGTTCAAATCCTCCCTCTTTTCCGAACAATCTTTATGAGTTTCCACGGACCTCAGTTTCAATCTTCTGTAAAATGATAGAATTAGTTGGACTTGACTGCCTCTGAGGTCTCTTCCAGCACTAATCTCTGATTCTATCCATTTTGTGTGATTCAATTCCACCATTAGCTAATTCAGGATAAATTATTTAAATAGGTGACCAAATAATTGAGGGAAGCAGTGGAAAGAGTGATGGTTTTGTAGTCAGAAGGATCTTGACTCTGCCAGCTTTGTGACCTCAGGCAATCAGTCAATCTCTCTGGACCTAAGTTTCCTCACCTGTAAAACGAAGAAGTTGGACTAGACCTCTAAGGTAAGGTTGAATTCCAAAGTTATGATCTCATGATCCTAATTGCACTTTGTCCATGCCAAAATGCTTAAATAGTTGCTTGACATTAATTTTAAGTATAGAAAGTACTAAAATTACATTATGTTTGAATAAATATGAGAAAAAGCTAGTGGAAGTGGACAAAGCGGGGAATTTGGAGTCAGAAAGAGTTGGATTCAAATACCAATGCTAATTAGTTCCGTGACCTTGGGAAAGTGATCTCACCTCTCAGTGCCTCAGGCCACTCCCTGGGATTTAATCTATTAAATCCTATTCTGATTGCTTCAGCATCTGTGGGAAGGAGTTCTTTATACTGATGAAATCACAGACCTTTCCAATACAGTATACACAAGAGATAAGTAGCATTGTTAGGACACACCCAATTTCCACAGCAAAAAGTAATTTATAAGACTTTGGTGTTCATTAAGTGTTATGTTGATTTCTAACTAGATTGCAATCTACTTTATTAAAGTTTTTTCACAAAGAAAATTCTAAATGTAAAAAAAAGGGAGTCTATGAAACAATTTTAGACATGATATATATATAATATATATACATACACACACATACTATATATCCTGTATCTGTATATACATATATACATACTTCCTTTTGACTGATCTTAATTATAAGACAGTTTGACTTAAAGTGAATAGGGAAGTCTATTTTTAAAGTCCTGTAATATAAAATGATAAAAGTCCAAATCAGCAGAGCAATTAGTGTTCATGTGTTTATTTTAGCACAGAACTATAGAGACTATTACTCTGGTAGCTCTAATGCTCTGATGAGAATCTCAGTTGGAAATCCAAGTTTCACTTTGACAGGGAAATGGGGAAAATCCTTCTGATAACCTGAAAAATCTCAAGTGTGATGGTAAGAATATTTTTGTGCCAACACCTTTTGTGGAAACAACAAAGCCTGACTCCAAGAAATCTCTTGGGCTCTAAAGGCCCATGAGATGAATCATTAGATAGGAATGAAGACAGCAGGGCCTGTCCTCATTCCTTTTAAGGGCTCTAAATCTAAATACAAATTAAACTTCAGTTATTTTTCTTTACTAACTTCTCCAGTCTAGATTGATCAAATCATATCTGGATCCTAAAGTATTCAGATACTACAAAACCTATTAAGTAATTACTAGGTACTAGGTAATTACCTATATATAAAAAAAAGCACAGGATTTCTATGCCTATTTTTCTAGGGAATTAATCATGTAATCCCTACATTTATCAAATGCAACAAAACATTTTTTTTCTTAAAAGAACATTATGCAGCATTTCAAAGTGTCTCTTTTCCTCCTAGTGTGATGTATTGCAATTGCTCCAGTGCTGAATATGTATTGATTGCTCTGATGTGTTGTTTTTTTTTTATATCTTCATTCTTCTGGTTATTTCTTTTTATTGTTGTTGTTTTGTTTTAATTAACCTATCCTTCCTACTGCTCTCCTTCTCCAACCACTGAGAAAATTAAATACATATATATGACTCACCCCTCAACCCCAAATAAAATATTCTGGTGATTTCTTTGCTAGTTAATACAACCAATTCTGAGAAAGAAACTGAAAGAGATTAAATTCAAGCCGGTTTATATTGTTTCAAATGATCAACCACAAGCATATATTCAGTTTCTAATGTGAAGAGCACTGTGCTGTGTGTAGTGCTGGCAGAGATAAGACACAGTTCTGTTCTCAAAGATCTTATGGTCTTGTCAGGGGATAAGATAAGGTAACACAGATAGCTATAATATGCTGTATTGCATGATGGGTGTACTTGAGAGTGATATATGGCACAGTGGTTAGAAAGCTGGACCGAGAGTTAGGATTCAAATCCTTCCTCAAAGACTTAATATCTGTGTGATCTGGGCAAGTCACTTTACCTCTCTTAGCCTCAGTTCCCTCATCTATAATAATAATAATAATAATAATAATGGGAAAAGGACCCACATGTACAAAAATATTCATAGCAACTCTTTTTGTAGTGGCAAAGAATTAGAAATTGAGAGGATGCCCATCAATTGGGGAATGGATGAGCAAGTTGCAGTATATGAATGTGATGGAATACTATTGTGCTACAAGAAATGATGAACAGGCTGACTTCAGAAAAACCTGGAAAGACTTGTATGGTCTGATGCTGAGTGAAATGAACAGAACCAAGAGAATGTTGTACACAATAACAGCCATGTTGTGCGATGACTAATATTGATAAACTTAACCCTTCCCAGCAATACAAGGATCTAAGACATCTCCAGAGGCCTTGTGATGGAAAATGCTATCCACATCCAAAGAAAGAACTATGGAAGTTGAATCGCTATTTTTTTTTCTTCACTTCTGTTGAGTTTTGTTTCCTCTTTCTGATGGTTCCTCCTATTGGTTTTAATTTTTACTTACATCACTAATGTGAAAATATGTTTAATATGAGTGTAAATGTATAGCCTATATTAGATTGTGCACCATCTTGGGCAGGGTGGTGGGGAGAAAAGGGGAGGAAAATTTTAAATTCAAAAGCATATAGAAGTGATTATTGATTAATCAAAATAAATTAATAAAAAAAAGAAAAAATATAATAATAGAACCTGCCCCTAGGGTTGTTATGAGGATAAAATAATATTTATAAAGCACTTTGTAAACCTAACATGTTATATAAATGCAAGGTTTTTTTTGTTTTATAAAATAAATTTATTTATTTATTTTTAGTTTTCAACATTCACTTCCATAAGATTTTGAGTTCCAAATTTTCTCCCCATCTCTCCCCTCCCCCCACCCTAAGACAGCATGTAAATTGATATAGGCTCAACATATACATTCATATTAAACCTATTTTCACATTAGTCAAGTTATAAAGAAGAATTAGAGCCAGTGGGAGAAACAATGAGAAAGAAGAAACCAAAAAAAAAAAAAGAGAGAGAGAGAGCAAATAATGTGTTTCAATCTGCATTCAGACTCCATAGTTCTTTTTCTGGACAAGGACAGTATTTTCCATCATGAGTCTTTTGGAATTGTCTTAGATCATTGCATTGCTAAGAAGAGATAAGTCTATCAAAGTCATCAAATAATGTGGCTGTACAATGTTCTCCTGGTTCTGCTCACTTCACTCAGCATCAGTTCATATAAGTTCTTCCAGGTTTTTCTGAAGTCTGCCTGCTCATCATTTTTTATAGCACAGTAGTATACCATTACATTCATATACCACAACTTGTTCAGCCATTCCCCCAATGATAGGCATGCCCTCAATTTCCAATTCTTTGCCACCTCAAAAAGAATTGTTATAAATATTTTTGTACATGTGGGTCCTTTTCCCATTCGTATGATCTCTCTGGGATATAGACCTAGAAGTGGTATTTATGGGTCAAAGAGTATGCACATTTTTATAGCCCTTTGGGCATAGTTCCAAATTACTCTCCAGAATGGTTGGATCAGTTCACAATTCCACCAACAATGCACTAGCATTCCAATTTTCTCACATCTTCTCCAACATTTATCATTTTCCTGTTCTGTCATGTGAGCTAATCTGATAGGTGTGGCAAGCTATTATTTTTATATAGAATCACAGAACAAAGTGTTCAGAGTATTTGAAAGTGGTAGTTGTTAACAATAAAGAAAATCAGAAGAGGCTTCTTGGAGGAAAAGGCATTTGAGTATTTCAACAGAAGATGGGGTGGAGTGGGAGAGGAGTGAACATTCTAGTTATGGGGAATAGTCTAAGCCAGGCATGCTCAACATATGGCTGGAGGGCTGCTTCCAAAGGATTTCAGGTGGCCTGCAAAAAACATAGGGTTTAGAGTCAGGAGGACCTGAGTTCAAATCTGGCCTCAGACACTTGACACTTACTAGCTGTGTGACCCTGGGCAAGTCACTTAACCCTGATTGCCTCACCAAAAAAAAAAATTAGGGTTGCTATTGAGCACTCTCCTATATGTCACCAGCCATTGTCAGTCTGTCTGAACCTACTGCAAAGTTGTGCAGGTCTGGTCTGAGCTAAAGCACAAGACCCTGAGAATATAGAGCATGTTCTGGTGGGCAGAGAGTTGGGTAGTTTGTTTGGAGCATAGAGAATGATATAAGATGAGCCTGGAAAGGTAGATATCACCAGGTTGTAGAGGCCCTTAAATGCCAGGCAAAGGAATTTTAACTTTACTTGGTCATTATCAGGGACCTGCTGAAGACTCCTAAGCAGAAGAGTGACCCACCTAGTTCTATATGGAAGAAAGATTAGAATAATCAGTAATAATTGTCAGTATGAAGAAGAAATTGGAGCAGAGAGAGAATGGAGATGGGAACCAATTATTGCAACTGCACAGGCAGGTTATCCTGAGGGTCTAAACCAGAATGGTGGCAGTTGGAATGTTGTTTGTCCTTCCTTCTCAAAGAGGACCAATGATATCACAAGGGGGATGTCTTGACTTGCTTGTGAATTGGATTGAAGTGAGGCAGAGCTTTGAAAAGTTGTCAGCCTCATTCTCTCCTCCAGAGTCATGGAAGTCCAGTCGCAAGACAAAAGTCAAGATGACTGGGGATGGCCCAGAATGCAATGGGGGACTTTGGCCTTTCTAAATTAAGGTCTTTTCCAGGTCTTAGTTTGTCTTAGGCAATGCCCTGACTAAGGGCCTGTTCACCTTAAACAGGCCTGCACAACATAAGGCCTATTGGCCACTTGCTGGCTAGGTAAGAATTGAGAACAAAAGATGACCTAATTTACCATCACAAAAATATCAACCTGGGAAGGTAAGACCATCAAAATTTCTGGCCAGAACAGAAAATAATTGCTATTTATACTTCTGAGCCATCAAACCTAAACAATGAACCATAGAGGCTTGGTCTGGGAGTTATCATTGGTCATTCAATGAGAGCCAGAGTGATTTGGATTTAAAGGCCTAGTCCAGTAGCTACATTTGAAACACAATGGGCTTTTTCGAAGCTGTTTTTCCAGAGCTATATTTCAAAAAAATCACGAATGAAAACTGCACAGGACAAAAAGTAAATTGTCCCAGCTTTTTGAAAAATAATAATAATAAAAAATTTTACCATCTAGCCTCCAACCCCGCTAATATCTTACAAAGTATAAGCAACCAAAAATGATATTCCTACGGACAGAGCACCCACATGTAAGGATATGGTGCCCCAAGTGGAGAGAGGGACCACATATGATGACGGAAGAAAAAGGAGAAGGAGGAGGAGAAGAAGGAGATGGAGAGGGAGGCGAAGAAGAAATGGCAGCATTCTCCAACTTCTCCTCAAATTGGCAATTTGGGTCCCTAGAGGACAGGTACTACTGCTCTCAGGGTTCTAGAGATAACTCTCAGAGACTGTGCTTCTCCTGCCAGTAGGAATAGAGAGTAAGGGATGGACATGAGAAATATTGTATAAATGAAATCATACAGTTGGATGTGAGAGATGAAAGAGGGAAAAATCAAAGATAACTCTAAGGTTATTAACATTGGTGAAGAATAACGTCAGAGAGAAATAGCGATATTAGTAAGACAAGTAGGTGTAAGGGAATTTCACTAATCTAGACCTTAGGTCATATCTAGTTTGACATATTAGTGTTAGTGGAACATCCAAGTGAGATTCTGTATATCAGAAGACAGTTCATGACTGGATATATAATATAGGTTTGGAAATCATCTGCATAGAATTGGAAGTTCAAGCTATGGAAATGAATGTTTGCCAAAGAAAAGAGTCTAGAGAGAAAAAGAGAGGGAACACCCATGTTAAGGAATGAAGAAGAGAATGAGAGAACTTCAAAGGAGACATAAAATAAGAAATTAGAGAGATAGTAGGAGATGCCTCTGAAGTCCAGATAGGAAAAAATATTGAGTAGGAAGCGGTGGTCTGAAACTGTAGAGAGGCCAATGAGAAGAAGTACTGAAAAAAGGCCACTGGATTTGACATTTAGATCATTGGCTATATTATAGAAAAAAGTATCACTAGAATAGGGGTTGAGGTGGGATATGGTATGGAAGCCTGATTCAAGGAGTTGAGTGGAGAGCAGGTTGTGAAGAAGTAGAGGAACCAATGCTTTTCAATAAATTTAGAAGTGAAAGGGAAGAGAAAAATGGGACAGTAGTTAAATGGGCTAAAAGGGTCACACAGCTGTGGTTAAAAAAAAAACTTGGAGAAAGATGAAACTAGTAGCTAAAATGAGGACTTTGGGTTGTCTGCAAGTTTCAGCTATCTGCTGTACATTTTCCTTCTCTTATATTTCCACAGATAATATAGAGTTAACTAAATCCTAAACATAATGTAAGGTCTCATGTGGTAATACTGCAGCTCCCCCACATCACAGGAACCACAGTCATGTCACCACAAAATGATTCCAGAATATAAATTCACTCAGAGAAACCTGCTTCTAAAGTAACTCCAGCCAGCTTTTTCAGCTTTCAAAGCTGTTATCCATAAAACAGCATATTTGAAAATCTGCTGCTAGTACATGTTGTTCACACAAAGCAAAACGACACAAGAAAGGGAAGTATGATATTTGAAATGCTCACTAAAATGGAGAGGTTTCACATACAGATCCTTAGGAAATCAGACAGGATATTTTATTTTATTTTATTTTATTTTATTTTATTTTATTTTATTTTTGGTAAAGCACTTGGGGTTAAGTGACTTGCCCAAGGTCACACAGCTAGTATGTGTCAAGTGTTTGGTCTGAGGCCAGATTTGAACTCAGGTCCTCCTGACTTCAGGGCCGGTGCTCTATCCACTGCATCAGACAGGATATTTTAGAGGCAGTCTGGTATAAGGCAAAAGGTGCTGGACTTAAGTTTGGAGATAAGACGCTCAATCTGATCCTTGCTTTGGGTCCAGGCAAGGCACTCAACGTTTCTGAGCCTCTTTCCTCATTTTCAGTGTAAGGATAATACTACCTTACAGTAACTTCATTAAAAGGTTATTGTAAGATCAAGTGAGTTTATGTATGTAAACCATGAAGAACCATAGAAATGTCATTTATTATTATTGTTGTTGTTACAGGGGTAGCTAAGTGGTGACATGAACTCTAGAACAGTGGAACTGGAGTCAGAAAGTCATGAATTCAAACCCAGTCTTATACACTTAATAGATATGTGACCCTGGGCAAGTCACTTAAACTCTCTCAGCCTCAGTTATTTCATTTCTAAAATGAAAATAATAATAGTACATATATCTCAGGGTTGTTGTGAAGATAAAATAAGATAACATTTGTAAAGCACATTGTAAACCATAAAAATGCTGTATAGCTATTATTATTTTTTTTCCTAGCATTGTGAATGTCTTTGGGAATACTCAGTGAGTATGGACATCTAGCTCTATTAGCCAAGGACTCTGTCCTTTGGCTTCTTTACCACTGAAACACAGTGGCCATTGAATTGCTGCTAAAGAATCACAAGCAGGGACACAGACACAATCCATATTATCATTATCATTTAACGTAATTGAAAGTAATATAGCTCTGTCATACTGGACTGGAAACTACCAGAGAATATGCACACATACATCTATATCTATATCTACATACATACATCTATATATGTGGATAGAGAAAGAGAGAAGAAATGAGGGGAGAGAGAGAGGAGAAGAAGAAGAAGAAGAAGAAGAAGAAGAAGAAGAAGAAGAAGAAG
>NW_020954557.1:31435852-31472180 GCF_900497805.2 Vombatus ursinus | reverse complement strand
AAGAAGAAGAAGAAGAAGAAGAAGAAGAAGAAGAAGAAGAAGAAGAAAGAAGGAGGGAGGGAGGGAGAGAAATGAATAGAAATTTTTACTTTGATCTGAATAAAAAAGTGTCTAGGGCAGTATAAAAAGGAATGTTTTGTGTTCTATTGGAGCATGAATTTTTAATCTTTTTTAGGATATTCTGGACCCATTTGGCATTCTGGTGTAACTATGGACCTATGCTCAGAAAAATGTTTTTAAATACATAAAATAAAATGTATAAGATTACAAAGAAAACCAACCATATTGTAACATAGTTTAAAAATATATTATAAGAAAACAAATTGACAGACTCCAGGTTAAGAACCTCTGTGGTAGAGAAAGCCAAATATTTGTGTTACCTTGTTT
Organism: Vombatus ursinus; assembly: GCF_900497805.2. Classification (NCBI taxonomy): domain Eukaryota; kingdom Metazoa; phylum Chordata; class Mammalia; order Diprotodontia; family Vombatidae; genus Vombatus; species Vombatus ursinus. Next base: position 31,471,793 of record NW_020954557.1, on the reverse strand, counting down.
CAAATGATTAAAGTTTCCATGATTACTTATCATTATATTTTTAACACAATAACATCTATTTTATGTTCTACAATAATAAAAATATAGCAACTCAACTCATTGCATAGAGAGGGGGAAGGAATATTTGGAAATCAAGATAGTGTGAAAATAAAAGTTATCAACACATTTTTTAAAAATGTGACAACCTTTAAAAACAATGGTTAGATTACCCATATTTCCTAGCATTTAAACTGGATCTCCCATAATCATAAAAAACAGTAACAAGATGTATTGTCAGAGAAGTATATCTATGTATCTACTAAACCGTCATGTTTCCATCCCCTAAGTGAACAGCATCAATAGCATCATTCACATGTGAGTAATGTGGTCTCCCTGGACCTCAGTTTCTTCCGAGAAGACTCACTGACTTCACTGTGCTGAAGCATTGGGTGGAGGGAGAAAAGAACCACATATTGAATATTTGTACTATTTCCATCCAAGTAATTATCTGCCTTTGAACGGTTGATATTCATGAACTTAACAGGCATTACCCTACTTGTCCAATACAAACTGATATTTCTCACAGTTGCTTGTTCAGTATGCTTTGCTCTCAGGCAACTGCGTGGTGAGCTAGAAATCTGATTATGTAAAAAGGCTTTTGGCTTCTGTCCTCCAGTAGGTATAGACAAATATGAATTTAGAAAATCAAATCTTGTTCAAGGTCAGAGTGAAATGTTTTGTTGACTAAAATTTATTTTCAGTATCAAATGAAGGTTGCTAGCTATTTGCATTATTTGATGTGGGAAATTAAAATGCTGGCACACTAGGTCTGTGATTTGGTTTCTGATTTTTTTTCCCTTTTTTGCTTCATGAAAATTGTAGGTGGGCACTTTTTGTTGTTGCTATGAGGTATTGCCTTGGGAAATCCAATTCATTTACTGCGGAGCAGAGGAAATCAAACTTCTTACATAAAGGCTGTTTCTGGTATCACTTTGGCAAATTTCTGGGATCTTGTATATGAGACTGAGCAGCTAGATCTGGCTTATACTTCTGTCCTTTGGTGGTTTTCCTTCTGGTGGCTTTTACGAGTGGGAATGCTCCCTTATCTACTTGGCCCCCATGGTTCCTCCACATCTCCTAGGCCTGTGCTCTTGTTCTTCTATATCTTTCCATCAGTCTTCCACAGAATTCCCCCAACAGGTTAGAGGCCTTTCTTCCTTTCATTCTTTCAGGATCTTTAGAGTACCAAGATATTCCTCAGGCTGAGGACCTGCCATCTTAAATTCTTACTGTGTGATCAGCCCACCTCCCGTACCAATCACAGTCATCCTTAATAATGAACTTTCAGCAGCTTCTCACTCACTGGGGAGGAGGAGGTATGACTAGCAAGCTACCTATTTGAAAAGAAAGGGGCCTTGTTCAAGAGGGTGTCTTTAAAATTAGTCATTACCTTGCCTCAGCCTACCCTACCTCTTGCTTTCACTTTAACTTATTTCATACTCATTCTTCTAGCTTGCTGAATGGCTTTGTTTCCTACCAATCTCACCTGGCAGATTTGATTCTTTTGTGGACTTTTGGCTTGGCCCAGCTCTCTCTGGTTTTCTCTCTTGGATTACTTACTGGCTTTCCTTTAGAAAGGATGACTATGTTTTCCATTTTCTTTTCTTTTTTATGTGTCAAAGACCAATTTGACAGCCTGGTGAAACCAATGGACCTTTTCTTTGAGCAATGTTTTTAAATGCATAAAATATATAGGGTTAAAAAGGAAATCAACTACATCAAAATACCCCATTCCTAAGGACCAGGGATCTAATGATGTTGCTCTTAAACAAATTCCTTCCTCTACTTGTGGAAAATGATAGCAGAGCCATTCACTGGTTTTCCAGTGGGAGGTCCTAGACAATGTGGTGCTATAGCAACAGTAGGAATAGATTATCAGTAGGCCAAGATGTCCTGCAGGGAGTGGAGTTAAACAGCAAGCAAATAAACAGGCAGCATGGTGCAGGCAAACGATCCTGGATTTGGATTGGAATTCTGTATCTGTCATGTATTACTTGTGTGACCTTGGTCAAGTCATCAAACTTCTCACTACCTTAATTTTCTATAACATGGAGAGCCTGGATTAGGCGACTTAAGAGATCCTTTTCAGGTCTGAATCTATGATTGGCTATGGTGCATTGAAAGTGGCTTCATAAGCCATTGAGAACAATTGTCTTGGAAGCACAGTGAGCATCCCAGAACCTTTCACCTATGAAGCAAAGGATGTTCCAGGGTTTCTTGACCTGCGCAATTGTTTATGCACCTTTGAAAACTAACTGTATCTTGAGCTTGTGTCTGATATACATTGTTACCCCAAATATTTGTGTGAGACTTGGGGACCACTTTACACAACTCTGTGGAAACATACAAATGAGCTATATTCTGAGATGTTCTGCAGAGATGTCAAACTTTTGGCGCCCTGGCCACAAGCAATCACAAAATTCCCAAGTGTGGTCAGAACCAAATTAAAACGTAATTGGGAAATTTTTAACAGATACATTTTTTAAAAATACAACACAGTGTTAATTTGTGATTCTCTAAGTTCATGTGGGCCCACAGGGATCCATTTCCGTTTGAGTTTGACACCATCATCCTGAGGAAACCCTAGGCAGGGATACAAAGAACCAAAGAGGTAGGATTTGGGAGTAGCTTGCCAAGATCAAACATAATTCATAAGGTCAAATCTTAGGGTTCTGGGCTACATATTACATTAAGAGGGAATTAAAACTTCGCTATGACTGTTGAGTCCTGAATGTAGTTACCATCCAGAGTTAGTACCTCTAATGTGGATACACAGCCCAGATCCAAGCAGAGCAGGCCTCAGAGGTTCCTTCCCCTACCCAATGTTGTTCTCTGCCCAGATACCATTAGGCATCAGATAACATCATATAAGGCCTCAGTGAATCCTTTTTTTTTTTTTGCCCAGTCCATACCCTGCCTAGATCCCACCAGGATGTTCCCTTTTCCCTAACATTCCTGCCAACTTTCCTGTATCAGTTCCAATCCAGTGGGCAAAATATAAAACCTGGACCCTTAAACTGTGTGTAAGAGCAGAGTTGATGAGGGGAATCCTTTGTCAATTTTATGAGTTCCTCAATCAACCTGATAATACTACAGGGTGGTAAATATTTGTTTGGAGACACCAGAAGGGGTACCTCGCCATGGGTGTGGACATGCCTACTTAGTGGACAAAGACAGCTCCTGTGATCTGAGATACCTCTAAAATCATTGACTGATTCAGAATAAAGAGTTTAGATGGTTGTTAAAGAAATTCCTCTGGTCTTTGGGCTATGAAAGTGAGTGGTAAGATCAGAACTTATTTTCATGTGTGCTCTCTTTTGGATTTTTAAACCTAGACCATTATATGTCAGAGTAAATATGTATTCTGGAGTAGCAGGGAAGAACAGAATGTGTGCTCATGTGCAGCTCTTCCTCTTAGGAACAGTTGATAGCAACTTGTGGTAGAAATGCATGGCAGAAGTGAATATGTGTTTGCACAAATCCTGAGAGGGGAAATTCTGAGAGTGGACTTTTCTGGCTTAATAGATGGTAGCAATTACAGCCTGATAGATTTCCTGCTGAAGCACAAAACAGAGGCAAACTTGCACACCTACTCAGTCCACAAGGGTAGTTGATGGAAAATGTTTCTGAATTTTATCCTGCTATGTGGAGAAAGGGGGATTTTAAATTCCTAAGGGATGTAATTATAGAACATAGGCTTCTAGCTAAAGAAGGTAGATTTTTCTGGGAAGCACTTCACTGATAACCTCAAAATCAAGAATTTTTAAGTTCAGGCATTTAGAGATTGGAACTTTTAGAGAGAAAGGAGAATTTCAGGATTCTCTTTGCTCCTTGGAGAAAGAAGGTAGTCCACATAATTCCTACACAGCATCCTATTTGGAGAGCAAAGCAGTATTCATGTTAGATGGGTATAATGGGAAAGGGATTATCATTCAGTAGCCCTCAAAGCATGTTTCTCTTCTAGGGTCAACCTATGGCATAGGATAGTACTATGAGCCTTGGTAAGAACCTGTAGGATCTTGTGGGAAAGAGGGGCTGGATAGAATTTTGCAGTGGCTCACTATAATGGCAACCCGAAGTTCATTTCCCTTCAAGAGGAAACTGATGGGCTGAGTCCTGTCTTCTGGTTCTTTTCATGGGCTCCTAAGAGTCCTTTGTGTCCTCTGAATTTTCTGTGGAATGAAATACATATTTAATATTTTGAGTACTTATATAAGAGCTAGTGATTTCTTTTATCCACATTTCAGGAAACCTAGACATAAGTTATACCCTGAGTATATTTAAAGTTTTTTTTTAAAAGCAACTTCAGGGGAAGGCAATGAGTCAAAGAGATGCATTAATCCTCAGGGGAATCATTCTTAGGATTGGACTAAGTCTGTGTAAACACAGAGCATTTGGGGGTGGGTGCCTGGGCTTACATGATTCTGGTCCACTAGAGGCTGACTCCTGTGAAGGTTAGTTTCTCTCTTTAGCTCATTGTCTTCACCTGGAGTTGCTTAAACTTTTTTTTTTCTAATATATCTAGGTTTTCTGATGCCAATATCTTTTGGATATCAGAATCTGTGTGGTGATGAAATTGCCCCCAATTTCCAGAACTTACCTGAAGGAAAGAGGAAGTACCCCCAGCACTGGTTATAGCCATTTTAGCAATTAGGATTTTGATCTAGGTGTGGTGAAGATGTATGGACAGAGAACCAGAATTTGGTGGAAAAAGCCTGAAGAGTTTATGTGTCTCAGAGAGCATTTGAGCTGAGTAGGAGGAATGATTCAGGGAAAGCTAGTAGGTGTGAAGCTTAGAAAGAATGACTGAGTGGAGGAGAGAATTCAGTATGAGATGGGAAAGAGAGGAAGAGAAAGAGAGACAGAGAGAGACAGAGGGAGGAGGGAGAGAAGGAGAGAGGAGGGGGAGGGAGAGAGAGAGAGAGAGAGAGAGAGAGAGAGAGAGAGAGAGAGAGAGAGAGAGAGAGAGAATTGAGACTGTGAGTGCTAGAATTCTGGGATCTAATCCTCCCCATCCCCCTCAATACACATGACATGATTACTGGCAAAAAAGACCAGTGATGAGAGATGTTGGTTAGAATTTCTCTTGACCACTTATCTAAATTAGACATTTTCTGAACTTTTCTTGTTGTTTTTTTTTGAGTTTGGTGGGGGGTGGGGGGAGAAGGGGATATGGGAAGGGACCTAGAGAATGTGTTTTGTGTATAACCATGAATGACAAGATTGTGTGCTTATGTGATATAAGACTAAATCATCCTATTTTTCACCATAAAGTAATGTTAGGACAATTTGGTTCATTTGTCCACCAAAAAAAAAATAAACTTTCTATAAACTATGACTTCCATTACTGAGGTTTTCCTTTATTATGTCAGTCCTCATAGTTAACAACTACCTGGGCATGTCAGAAGATGTACATGGTCGCTTGCTATACTTCCCATTGATGGCCAGTATATGAATGAATAAAAATACATTTATTAAGTATTTAATATGTGCAATGTACATTCCTAAGTGTCAGGAATACAAACAGAAAAGCAAGATAGTCTCAGCTCTCAAGGAGCTCACATTCTGTTAGGGAGAGACATATATAGGATGTTTCATCTGCAAATCAGATGGAAAGGCCCCATGAACCTTAGTGTATAGATGGTAATACCTTTTCTTTAATTTTTTTTTCCACTCCTAAAGCCATACCCATTTTTGTTGTTGAACATTTGATGATACGAAGGTCTTTTGTGCAGAGAACTTTCTTTTCTGTATTTTTAGTAGCTATGGCTACTTAAGAGACAGAGGCCATTGCCTTTGTAAGAATAATTGTTAGGTCAAATCTCCATTAGAGTTGATTCCCTGAATCAGCAGTTGGTCAGAGGTTATTGTTAGTAAGCCAGCTAGATGGTTGTAGTGGATTGAGCACTGGATCTGGAATCAAGAAAACTTGAATTCAAATATGACCTCAGACACTTAATAGCTATTTAAGCCTAGCTGTTTTACCCTCTCTCTGCCTCAGTTTCCTCATCTGCAAAAGGAAGCTAATAAAGGCACCTATCTCCCAAAGTTGTTGTGAGGATAAATTAAGGCAATATTTGTAAAAAAAATAGTTTACGAACCTTAAATACAAATGTTAGCTTGTAGTAGCAGTAGTAGTAGCAGCAGCAGCAGCAGCAATAGTAGCAGCAGTAGCAGAAGTAGTTGTAGTAATATTAGCAGTAGAAGAACAAACAGCAGCAGCAGTAGGAGCAGTAGCAACAGTAGTAGCAATAGTAGGTAGTAGTAGTAGTGGTGATGGTGGTGGTGGTAAGGTATAGTAGTGTAACATACAGATATTAGACTAATGACCATAGCACTAGGGGAAGCCTTCAGGTGCAGGGGTGGGAAACCTTTGGCCTTGAGGCCACATGTGGCCTTCTAAGTCCTCGGTGTAGCCTTTTGACTGAGTCCAAGTTTTACAGAACAAATCCTTTTATTAAAGGGATTTGTTCTATGAAGTTTGGATTTAGTCAAAGGGCCACACTTGAGGACCTATAGGGCCACGGGTTCCCCAACCCTGGTATAGAGGATCAATTCTGGCTATTACTTTATAATCTTCTACTAATAGGACTCCCTGGAAATTAAGAGAATAGTTGATAGGTTGTTTTTTATTTTTTCCCCCTTAATCTCAGGTCTTATGGCTCATGTCCTACCAGGAAAGATTAACCTCCTCTCTATAAATCCATTCTCTCCTCCATTATTCCTTGTGGCAGATTCACTTCAAATCCCAGACTATACTAATAGAACTCCTATTAATAGTGGACAGGCAACAGGAACACATGATCTAGGAGATCCTAGGTTCACAGGAGAATCAGAGGGGAGCATGAAGTAGTGAAGAGCTGAACTTAGATTCACAAACACCTGAGTTGAAATCCTTTCTCAGACACTTACTAGCTGTGTGACGCTGGGCAAGTCACTTAACGTTATCATGCCTCAATTTCCTCATCTGTAAAGTGAAAGATCTGGACTTGATGGCCTCTAAGGTCCCTTCTAGGTCTAAATATATGATCCTATGAATGAGACCACTTCTGGTAGTCTGCCAGGGTTGCAGGCCCATAAAGAAGTCATGGGAGTCAATCGGCAACGTGCACACCATGCAGCTGGTAGAGGACTTCCCCCAATGTTATCCCAACAAGCCTAGTCCTCAAATTCCAGAGAGATGTACGAGGGAGTTATGGTATCTGGAGGATAGCAACATGGGCAAGGAGGAGGTTTGGTAAGCACAATGTCACCATAAATGAATGCTGTCTTGGACAAGTAACTCTTCCTTGTGTATTTTCCCTAATTAATTTTCTAGCTTTAGATGACTACTTCAGACTTTTTCTATTTCCAACCTCCCCAATAGACTTGAATTGCTAATATCCCATGGTTACTAATATTTTTTGCTTTGATTTATAAATACTCCCTTTTCCCCAAATAAGCTCTTCCCTCAGGGTTAGGAGGCTTTGTAGAGCCCCAGGATCCAATTTTTTAGTATAGCATTCCTCTGCAAATAAAAGCATTTGAAGATCCTCTACATCAATAGGTAACCCTTCTGTTTAGACTTCATGCAAAATACCAATAAGCACCTCAGGTGAACATAGATTTTTTTTTTATTGTCCATCTCACATCTATTTATTATTTTCGTGATTTCATCTACAAATGCTCTTCAGTTAACTTGGTTTTTGTGTGTGTAAGATGTATTTTTTTATCTGAAAATATGACTTACCAGCTGCATTCTGGGAACCACTGTAGGGAAAGAAGTCTTTGGTCTTAATTTTAATTGTTCTTTTCTAAGTCAATGCAATGTTTTATTATTTCTTTAATAATTGAGAATGCATATTCTTTATACAAGGAAGAATGTAGAGTCCTTTCTGTTCCTCTCCCATATCCAGAGCTGGGGGAACCCAGGAAACATTTATTCTAGCCAAAGAATAACTTGTCCCTGATATTTTTCTATCTCCTGAAGCAGCAAACTCCTTGGAGAAAGAAGAATATATATACCTTTAAGCTTATGCATTTACTACCCAGGATAAGTATTATTAGCCCCATTTTACAGATCAGGAAACTAAAGCTTGCAGAGATTAAGTGACTTGCCCAAGTTTACTCAGCTGGTAAATGACCCTCAAACCCAAGTCTTCGGTCTCCAAGTGTTTTCCCCCGATAGCACAGAGTGGTAAGTACATAAGGACTATATCTATAATATTTAAATAACAACTTAAATAGCAAAGTCCTCTTGTGCCAAGCCAAATGGTAAAGTATGGAATTTAGTGGTTTAGAGGAATAAGACTCTTTTTGTTCAAGGATGATAAGAACATGTGTTCTCTACTACTGCATAAACTTAGAGGAATCTGACTTCTACAAGCAGGATTTAAACTAGCATCATTTTTAGCATCACCCTAGGTGTCCTTTCCTGTTCTTTATCCTTTATTCCTTTTAGAATTTGCCTGAATTTACAGTCTTGGCTATGTTGCTTTAGCTATCTTGTGACCTAGGTTCCTTTAGGAAGCCCTGTCCCAGGGCTTGATGCAATCAGCGCTATGCTATCCTAAAAGAGAAACATCTGGAGCACCTCATCATCCATAAAGTATCGTTCCTTTTTCTTCTGCACTCTGCACTGCCTCAATGACAGCAGTAAAAAACTTCGGTCAGCCTAGTTCTCTCTATTTTCTTTGTTTGGTATAAAACCAAAGAGTCATTGTCACTGTTATGTCTGTTATCAATTCTTTTGAAGAATATTGTATCATTTAAACAGATGCTTAGGAGACACCTTGTTTGAGGAGAGCTTTTTAAGAGGGTTTATGATCATTAAGCAATAAGCCCAGTATATCTTGTATTCTCTTCACCTTTCAATTCATTTTGTGGCTGCTGTAATCATGCGGTCTACTGTAGATTATCATTTGTAAAACTTCTGTTTTCTTCTTATACTTTTAGCAAAGATGTCTTTGATGAATGTGTAGATTACTCTTATGACAATGTTGTAGACTAAGAAAATAAATATGTGGGTCTATAGTTACTGTGTTTTCTTAACAGCCCTGTTTTGGGGTAATAATAACATATGTGATTTTCTTTGCCCAAACAGTTGGTATCCTTCCTTCTTTCATGTTACTTCAGACTCACTTAATGCCCTAAAGAATTTAGTCTCCTTTAGTATGGGCCTCTTCTGTGTATTACTGATCTAATCTAGTTGCTTTCTACAACTTTGTTTTCCTTAGTTCCATTTCTATTTCCTCATATAGGACATCAGGCTGTCTATCAATAAATCAGATAAGTAAATAAATCTGAGATGGACACTGTAGATACAATGAGCTGGGCCCATAACTGAACAGGCAGAGGAGAGCCGGCTGGTTTGCAGCTGAAAAATTGTGAAGTGCTTCTAATGACTCCAGACTTCTTGAAACAAAGGTCTGTCTTTTAAATACCGTATTGTTCTAGTGATGGTATCTAGTTGCCGAGCATGGACTATCAGTCTCCAAAGAATTCAAGATTCCAGTCATGAAAAAGGCAATGGAGAGATGAATAGTAGGTATGGATAGGCTGTAGTTTATTACCAGTAAGAAATTATATAGTAGAAGCGCACACAAAATATTATCAAAGATATGATGACCAGAAAAGGAGGTCAGCTGGCCAGGTGGCAAAACTGAGTGGCAAATATTTACTGTTTCATGGTACCCATGAAATGATAAGAGATGGAGAGGAAGGCCCCCATAATGTCAGATAGACTCCTTGTGGGGCATTTATAGGAAGACTTGGACAAAAGCTGAATGGGATAAGGATAGATTGGGCTCTACATTGTTGGCGGGAGTGCCTCCATCAATGAGATCATAGATCCATTGACATACAGAAGTATTAAAGTGGATTGTCAGCATATATAGTTAAAATGTCACATTAGCTTATACCACAACAAAAACAACAACTACTACTACTACTACAGTTGCTGCTGTTGCTACTTCTACTACTACACTACTCTAGAATGATTTGAAGCATATCCTACATCTGAAAAACACAGCTGAAATTTCTTTCATTCCGTTAACCTTGGCACTTTACAAAGCAAATCCCTCATTAAACTTTCTCTTTGTCCATTTCAAATGAATATACTTAATGTCATAGGACTTAAAATTGAAAAAGATCTTAGAAACCATCTAGTCTAACCTTATTTTGTGGGTAAAGAAGCAAAGGCCCAAAGAAATTAAGTGACTTTCCTAAAATCATACAAGTTTATTATTAACAGAGGGGAAATTTGAACCTAAGGTCTATGACTTCCCAGCTTGGTCTCTTTGCATACCATCATTATAAGTCTCACTCAATAACACTCCCTTCTCTAATGTTAACTACACTTTTTACTACAAGACTATATATAGTCTCACTTTCTTCATGTGTTCTTGATTGGATTTTTGGTCCAGTTTCTCACTGATTAGAGATCATCACTATGTTGCTCCAGTCAAATTTCGTGATGTAGATTTTTACTCACTCATTATTAGGAAATCATAATCTTTGTCTGCCTTATTTCAGAACCTTACCTCATCTGCCTAAAAGAAATGAAGTTTTAAAAAATTACTATCAGAATAATCAGTGCTACAGTATTATACATCATTTTCTAATTTTTTAATAAGGAAAAATAAAGTTAATCAGTTTTACAGTATAATAAGCAGAAAAATTACCATAACATGACCTTTTTGTACAGTAAAACATATTGTATATACTGCTTTCTCTTCACTTAATCTCACCCAGATTATTTAGCAATTGTTAGATTTTCATAGGGCAGCTAGGTGTCACAGTGGATAGGGCCTGGGGCCTGGAGTCAGGAAGACTCATCTTCCTGAGTTCAAATCTGATCTCAGATACTAGCTCTGTGACCTTTACTAGTTCTAGGCAAGTCACTTAACCCCATTTATTTGAGTTTCCTCATCTGTAAAATGATCTGGAGAAGGAAATGGCAAACCATTCCAGTATCTTTGCCAAGAAAACCCCAAATGGGCTCACAAAGAGTTGGACATGACTGAAACGACTAAACAATAACAACAAGGTCTTCATAACAATATATCAGCTTTTTTTTGTAGGTGTGGGGGTGAGAGTGGGGAAGGTCTGGACCTATGATTTCTCTGATATAGGGACCTCCTGGTTAGATGAAGATAAGCAATTGTTCTATGAATTATTAGAGGGAGGGAACTGTGAGAATAAGTGATTTTCTCAGGGTTTACTTAGATAGTATGTGTCCAAGTGGGAATTTATATCCAGAGCATCCTGGCTCTAAGATGGACTTTCATTAAGGCCAATTAAATTAAAAACTCCATGATGGCCTTGAATGTTTTCACTAATTTCTAATAATCTAAAAAAATTAACAATAGCTAACAAATGCAATGTACTTAACTATATGACGTTAATCCTATGGAGCAGGAATCTAAATTTTGAAAAATTGGAAAAATGAGATTTAAGAAAGACTATTGACTTTATGATTAGCTGATGTGAGTTAGAGCCTAGGACATAGCTTATATAATGTGCTATATGTGATTTAATCAAAAGTAAAACAGGGTTTTGCAGTCCCATTTGTGTTGATATTTACTAAGTTCTGACTAAATATAATGTGGCATAAATATGTTACAAATCATAAATGCAAGTTTATATAATTTATTCTGCAAATGTTATTTGTGTTTTACATTTTTTAAAAGTTTTGCATTGATCTTCTCTTTAGCCATGTAGGGCAAAACAGAAATTGGTACTTCTCTCTTCACTAAATGAACAGTTTGTTACACATAAGTATTTCTCCAGAACTCTAATTACATTCTCTAATGTTTCATGCCTTAAGGAGCCACCGGGCTGATTTCATTCCAAATGTCTGCACTGTTTATTCCAAATTAACCTGCAACAAAGGAAATAGAGCACATCAATGAAACTCTACAGGTCACTAGGTAGTTTTCCTTCTGGTCTTTGATCAGCTTAATAATAGTCACATAAACATCAGTAAAAAGCAGAAATTAACAGGATCACAAAAAAACACACAAAAATAGATCTTACTTTTGACCTCCCTTGCATGCAGATGCCAAAAAAATGATAAAATTAATCTAAATATTTTATATAATGGGCTTCTGCTTGGAGATCAATGGATGGAGCTGTACTTAGATTTGGGAAGCCCTGGGTTCAAAAGCTCAAGTCTTTTATACTAACAAATTGTGTAACCCAGGGCAAGTCAATTAACTTCAGTTTCCTTATCTGTCCAAAAGGGATAATGATAAATGTTGTCCCTATCTCCTAGGACTCCTACGAGGCTTACATGAGACAACACGTGTAAAGCACTTTGCAAATTGTAAATCGATGGTAATGCTCTAACCCACAAATCTCAGGATAAAATGTCAAATGTCTACTAATCCATCCCATATTCTTCAAATAAAACTATGTTTATCTATGATGTTAACATAGCAAAGAAGATAATCTTGAAAGGGAAAGAAAGGGAACAGGTTTAGTCTGGAGTTGAAGATAATAAACTAGCTACTGTGCCCCTCCTGGAGTTAGTATTGACCCATAACATTGAGGCAAATCAATTTGATTCAGAAACAATTATTAAGCATATACTGTATCAGTAAAGAGCAAATGAATGAGTGTGGACATTTCTTGTTAAACTTCCTAACCTTCTTTGGAGCCACCAGTTGTTTATCTTCCCTCTTATGCTAGTAACTGAAACCACTGCTTAAACATCTTCAAACACCACCAGCTGCCCCTGAGTTTTGTGCCCAAGTCCAAATGAAAGAAAGCATAACTCATTTAATTTTGAGGATCTGATCTTCCATACCTAGGAAGAATGTAAGGGAGTTTGGAAGCACAAAGAGAAAATCAACATAAGGGAATGCCAATGCTGTAAGCCACACCTACTGTGGAGGTATGTTCATAGGACGATGATTAATTCAGTCTAATAGATGTAAAGCGAATGGATAGGGGACAAAAACTGTGTGAGTTGACCTTTGGTGGAAAGGACTTTTTTTCATGCAGTCCAAATAGGGCCCTGAGTAGTTGTTACCTACTCATGGTTATATAACTAGTAGGCGGCTGAAGTGGGATTCAAATTCAGTTCTCCTGACTAAGTCTGTTACCTTAATTAACTACTAGGCTACCCTATCTACTCTGAAGATGTTCCCTTCCCTCCAGATGACAGACTCCATAGATATAGTAGTATTTGCACAACTACCTTGGAGGGTTTTTGTGAGAAAAGTGTTTTGTAAGCTATAAGGCATTATGTAAATATGAGCAGCTGCTTTTATGTTAAAGTCTCCCTGAAATAACTTCCATAAAAGTTGTCAACTAGCAGTGTATGAGAATTGTGGAGAATCCCAAATATGCTCCTAGAGCCAGTGGTGAGGTCAATAGCAAGCTTCAAATAGCCTAGGCTTCTCTATACCTTTTGTAAATTTTGCATTTTTGTACACAAAGTTTTTTTGTAAGCTGTAATTTTATGAAAAAAAAAACCAGCTTTCACTAATCTTGCAGACAAAAGCAGAGATACCCAGATCTTGCAAAAATTATCACTAACTCTCCCATTAGTTGGAGGTAGTTTTTAAAAATGTCCTGCCATCCTATCAACTGTTGAAATAAAATGTCTTTTGAACAGCCAATTACCATAAGAGCTTGGGTCCCCCAATAAGAAAATAAACTTGAGTTTCCTCTGCCCATTAGAATTGCACCATGCCAGTAACTTATGGTAGTAGTGAGAGGACAAGGCCTAGGTTTTTTGTTCTCCAATGGCCTGGCTTAAGTTGCTTGAAACTATTCCAGTTTTAGGGGTTATGTGTGTGATCCTCACCCCTCCCTGGTACTGCTCCTTCTCTTGATAGAAGGCAAGATTCTCAAACTCAGATTTGGAGGTTGCTACAGAAGCAATCCTAAAGTTGCAGATGCCCAAAAATTCTGCCTTTCTTCTTTAGAAGGCTAGATTCTGGAACTTGGGGTCCAGGGCCTTTCCTTTAAAACTGTGAATGAGAGTCATATAAGTCCACATTTAAGTCCATTTCTCTCTTGTCCCAAAAAAGTTCTTAGTGCCTCCCAGGAGGTGAGTAAGGGGATGGAAGGAAGCCTGTGCACATATAGAGGAGTTCTGACCCCAGAATGTGGGTCCCCTCTTAATTCTGCTACTCTAGCCTGTCATCTGAAAAGGGAAAAGGGGCCCTAGTTGGTGATGAAGACTACTTTTCATAGGCTCAGCAAAAAGGGCTGACTTTGACCCACAATAGTTAGAGCCAATCAATCACATTATCCTCAATCATTAAAACCTGTCTTTTTTTTTTTTTTTGGCCAGGCAATGGGGTTAAGTGACCTGCCCAGGGTCACACAGCTAGTAATTGTCAAGTGTCTGAGGGCACATTTGAACTCAGGTCCTCCTGACTCCAGGGCCCGTGCTCTATCCACTGTGCCACCTAGCTGCCCCAAAACCTATCTTTAATGAGACATCAAATGTTGTTGTTGGGGGCAGCTAGGTGGCGCAGTGGACAGAGCACCGGCCCTGAAGTCAGGAGGACCTGAGTTCAAATCCAGCCTCAGACCAAACGCTTAACACTTACTAACTGTGTGACCCTAGGCAAGTCACTTAACCTCAATTGCCTAAAAATTAAAAAAAAAAGATAAAAAAAATGTTGTTGTTTAGTCCTCATGTCCAACACTTCATGACCCCTTTTGGAGTTTTCTTGACAAAGATACTAAATGGTTTGCCATTCCCTTCTCCAGCTCATTTTATAGATGAGGAAACTGAGGTAAACAGGACTGAGTGACTTGCCTGGGATTACACAGCTAGTTAGTGTCTGAGGCTGAATTTGAACTGGGGTATTTCTGACTCCAGGCCAGATCTATTCACTTCCTCACCTAGTTGCCCTCAAAGCATGTAACTCAGAAGATATCCCCTAATCTTTTCAAAGAAATTGTGAATGATTATACCCAGTTCCTTAAAGATAAAGGCAACCCTATAGACTCATGAAATTGATCTGGGGGTTAATCTTTAAGATCTAGGTGTCTCTGCTCTTGTCTACAACTGTAAGGTTGTAGACTTGTGTGCACCTCTGTGATATAAGTGAGAATCGTGGCAAAGCCAATATTGTGGCTTTCTCTAAGAATATCAAGTTTATTCTCATCTGAAGGGAATTCAAGCCATAGGTTGATGCTATGTATCTGGGATAAGGAGGAGGGAAATGACTATAGAGAGTTCTGGGGGAAAGATGGGATTTACCAGGGAGGGATGAGAATTAGATCAACTTTTTTTGGGATACTATTAGTCTAATAAAGGCTGTTCTTTACCATGTATGCATTGTGACCTTGAGTGATTGGGTGGGAGATTGGTATCCTTTCATCTATATCAGTAGAGGCCTTGATATGAGCAATATTGGAGCTATAGTTTGAGATATGTCATAGAGAAATCTGGGTGGGAGAAAATAAGCAAAAAAGATACTATTTGGGGGACTATCTTTAAGACTGAGCCTCATCCTTGTAGGCTAACCTTTGGGATGCTGGGTCATGGGTTGGTTACTTTTGGAATAAGTATGTACCTATAATATTATATTATGCAGACTTTTTTTTCCAGCTTAAAAGTCAAGGAGAAAACTGGATGCTTTGATATGCTCCAATATCTTTCATCCACAACCCTAGGATATTCAGATTTTCCCAGTATAAAATTTGTAGCATCAAGGGTCAGCCATTATCTAGATGTTTCCACAAGGGTCTAGCCCCTGATTTTGGAAGCTGGATGAGACAAACAATGGGATTGCATTGGTGGGGTAGCCTCTCTCCTTGGCAGTGAAAGTTGTCTTCCTTCATTGAAAAGGTCAGACAGAGCGGCCTTAGGTCTAGTGCTCCAAATAGGCAGCTCCTCAATCTGTCTGCCTTTTATTACCTGTTTGACCTTGGTCAAGTCCAAAAACTTCTCTGGTCTTTGTTTTCCTTAACTTATAATAATGGCTTTTATTTATATAGTTCTTCGCATACATTATCTTATTTGAGCCTTGTGATGACGTGGGTATCATATCCATATGGTCGTACAGTTAGTGCCAGAGGCAGGATTTGAACCCAGGCTTTTTCTATTCAGATCATGAATTCTATTTATACTTCCTTAGTATGTATTGAGAGATGAGTCTCCTGACCAAAATTACCTCTAGTATCACCTGAAATTCTAAGAATTTCAGATTCATTTGGCTAACAAGCCAATATTCATTGGATGGTTAGGGGAAGAGATTAAAAATCTTCCCCAGCTCAGGAGGCAGGTAGCATCTCTCTATACTTTTCCTAATCTCAGGCTGCCAGCTATTTCTCTTTCACACATACTCCTCCCCAACACACACAGAGGGAATCCCATATAGTAACATGGATGGGCTTGTGGTATCAGCAAGTGATTTGGAGATCTATTGCATAAATCTTCAGGAGACAATGTGGTGCAGTGAAAATAATAAAAATAGCTAGCATTTGTATAGTACCTACTACATGTTAAGCACTGTCCCAAGTGCTTTACAAACATTATCTCATGTGATCCTCACAACAACCCTGCAGGGTAGGTGCTATAATTTTCCCCATTTTACAGCTGAGAAAACCAAGACAAACAGAAGTTAAGTGACTTGCGCAGGATCACACTGCTACTAAGTGGCTGAGATCAGATTTGAACTCAGGTCTTACTAACTCCAGGTCCAGTACTCTATCCAATTGATTCCTTAGAAGGCACACACACACATACACATATGCATGCACACACCTTTTTCTTAAAGGGGTGAAATATGGAAATATAGAAAATGGTATATAACAACTTCAATTTGGAAGGAGAGAATGGATAGCAGTGACAACACTTTCATATTGGACCAGAGGCAGGAGATGGTAAGAAAAGGATTGTATGGGAATCTCCAGACAAGGATAACAAGACCAGGGTGATATGGAGTAGATGCCTAAGTCTAGAGAGGGAGAGGTAATGGGAATATTCAGTAGAATGAGAATTAGGCAAGATTTGAAAACTTTTGAACCTCAGGCAAGATTTGAAAATTGTACACTTTCTATGTGTTACTGTAATTCAATAGATGTGTTTTACCCTATGTGACTTGATATCACAAAACAATGCCTACATGTCATAGAGCAGAATTTTCTAATGTGAAATGGAAGATCCTGGTAGACATAGCATTCCAAAAATGGAAAAGAGTTCTTCAAGAGTTAATAAAAAGTCAAGGGCTATCTGCTGGGGAAAAAGTATGTGGTGTGTGTGTGTGTGTGTGTGTGTGTGTGTGTGTGTGTGTGTGTGTGTGTGTGTATAAAAGGGGGAAGGGTTTCCCAAAAAAACAAACTTTGCACACTTCATAATTTTGTATAGAGTCAGTGGTTTAGGAAATGCCACCTTCCTCAAATTTTAGTTGGCTACATGGGGACACAATAAGGCCACCCAAATTTTCATGGAGTTACCTCACTCCTCAGAAGCCAACAAAATAAAGGGGAGGATCAGCCATAGCATTGGCCATTCCCTCTGGTAGTGTTTGTGGTTCTCATGTGACACTGCTTATTTTGAGGAAAAATAATTTTGTTTTGCTAGGAGGAAGAAAGTGAGGTGTAGCTTTCAGTAAATTAGAGGAATCTGATGGGTGCATTCCTCCAGCCTTAAATGTCAGCTATTTGTCTGTAACACCAAGAAATATTAGACAATCAGACTAAGGAGTAATAACCCTGAACAGAAGGGAGTCCTCCACTGCAAGGATATCAGTCTGTTATGCAACATAATGCTATCTCCAAGAAAAACCCCCAAAAAACAAAAAAATCACCCCACAACCAGCTTTAAGTAATTAATTTATAGAAAACTGAAATCTCTAGATAACAGTACTTAATATTCGTGTAGTGCTTTAAGGTTTCCAAAGCATATTACATATATTATTTCATTTGAGCCTTCAAGTTAAAATCCTGAGAGAGGTGCAATTATTAGCCCCATTTTATAGATGAGCAAACCAAAACTCATAGAGGTTAAATGATTTAGCCAGGGTCACTCAGCTAAGTGTCTGAGGCAGGATTTCAGTCTAGGTCTTCTTGGGTTCCTGTGCTCTCTTTACTTATGTCACATTGTATAGTTCATCCACTCACTATGATCAATGGCTTTTAATAACATGTTTTTATTTCATTACATATTTCCCAATTACATGTAAATTTTTTTAATAATCGTTTTCAAAAATTTTGAGTTCCAAATTCTCTTCTTTCCTTTTGCCCCTCCCCCCTCCTTAAGAAGGCAAGTAATTTGATTTTGATTATACATGTGAGGTATACAAAACATATTTCCATATTAACCATGTTACAAAAGAAAACACAAACAAAATAAAACAATAAAAATTTTAAAAAAGTATGCTTCAATCTACATTCTGAGTTCATCAATTCTCTTTCTGGAAATGGATGGTATTTTTCACCATAGGTCCTTTGGAATTGTCTTGGATCATTGTCTTGATCAGAGCAGCTAAGTCTTTTGCAGTTGATAATTGTGACAGTATTGCTGTTATTGTGTACAATGTTCTCGTGGTTCTGCTCACTTCATTTTGCTTCAGTTCATATGTCTTCCCACATTTTTCCGAAACTATCTTGCACATCATGTCTCATAGCACAATAGTATTCCATCACAATTATATACGCGCTCAATAGTTTTGAAATTCTTCCTTATCTCACCTCAGAAGGGAGGCTGCAGTTTTATTAGTTTTTATTTTTCCTTTTATGTTGGTGAGCATTGAAATCATAGAACCATGGTATACCCATAGCATGTTAGATCTGGAAGAAACCTTAAAGATCATTTCATCCGACTCCCTCGCTGTCTAGATCAAGAAACAGAGGACTAAGGTATTTAAATGGACAAAATGTGAAAAACCAGATGTTGCAGGAGCATAAATAATCTACGAAATGAGTAATCAACCTCCATATTACCTAGAATTGACTATATAAACACATAACCACATTTTCTATGCAGACTTGGGTTTGTTTATTACTTTGATTTTGCTGATCAGAGAACAGGTCAAGATTTTTAATTGCTCTTTTTTGGTAAAATAGAAATCTACAAAAATGGATAATTTACTATTTTGGGATCATTGCTCAGGAATGCATTTATCTTAGAAATGGTTACTATGGAAATGAGCACGTACCATATGAATCTACAGCTTGTGAGTCATGTAGTATGTTAATAAGAACTAACCATATATGTGTCTATACATACATATTTGCACACATACACATATACATATAGGCTATGTTATTCCTTATTTTTTGTAAAATAATAATAATAATAATAATGATATTTCCATGTAGTACTGACCCCTGGTGGTGTACACTATCATAAAATTACTAGAAAATTCAGGTTTTCATAATGCATTAACTTAAATTATTTTTAAATGTCAAAAATTTTTTTCTGAATCAAGTTGAAAGTCTATTGACACAAATCACCAAATGAAAAGTACTAATAAATATTACTTTTTTCTCCTAAAGTCCTTTGATTTTATTGGTTGATGAAGGAACTCCTTCTACCGAAGCAGATAAAATAGTCAACTATTCTTCAATTTATAATCTTAGAGATTTGCCTGGGGGCACCGAGCAGTCTAGAGACTTGCCCCGGGTCACACAGCAAGTATGAGTCAGAAGCAGGTCTTAGTCCCAAGTCATCCTAAGTACAAGGCTATTGCTCTATCCATTATACCACACTATATCTCAGGAAGTAGTATACATTTTATATGGAAGAAATGTAAAAACAAGAAAACAGAAAAAAAAATCCAAGAATAAAAACAACGACAAATTCTTAAGTAATTTATTCATATTGCTGTCAATGTTGGACAAATTTACTTGCTTGCTAAAAAAAAAATTGCATGAAAAAGATCACTTTAAAGCTCAGAAGTTTCCAAAACATTGTCCCTTTCAGGAAACCACACAGACCAGCAAGTTTGCTGGAAGTTCCTACTTTCCTTCTGATAAACACCAAATTTAAGAATTTTCAACACTATACAGCCAGAAAGGCTTTTTTCCCTCTTCATCTTGATAGTTTGTTAGTAACAACATTTCTTTGAAGCTAAAAGAATTACACATCTGGTTCAATGTGATGTTTCAAATTCAGTACAATGGTGAAAATGACTATGATTACTAGCTCCCGAATGCAATCAATGCAATAGGTTGCAAATAACTTAGCAGCGTTTAGTAATATATAAGCTACTTATCAACATCTACTTTTATTTGTGCTCTATGGTAAAACAAGACAAAACAAAACAGTTTTTATGTAGTGCTTCTGCATTTAAACATATAAACAATTATGTACCTGAATTTGTGTATATGTATGGGTATGTGTTTAAAGCATAAATATACAAAGTCAGAAGACTTTAAATTTTATTTTATTTATTTTTAAATAACATTTTATTTTTCGCAATTGCATATAAAAACACATTTAAATATTCATTCAAATTTTTTTTGAGTTCCAAATTCTCTCCTTCCCTCCCCCCTCCATGAGACAGTAAGCAATTTGACATGTTTTACATGTGCAATCATGCAAAGCATATTTCCATATTAGTTATGTGAAAGAAAACACTGACCAAAGGAAAAAAAAAAACATGAGAAAGATAAGTGAAAAATAGTATGCTTTGATCTACATTCAGTTCGTTCTCTGGAGGTGGCTGATAATTTTCATTGTGAGTCCTTTGAACTGTTTTGGATCCTTGTATTACTGAGAAGAATAAATATAATTTTTAGGGAGCAATTTACGTGTTTCTGATAACATTATTTTAATGATATTACATGGCTATAGATAAGAAACATTACAGTCTTCAAAGAATCAAAATTGCTTGAAAAAGCAATGGAGAGATGACAGTAGGAGGAAATAAGCTGTAGCATATTTCTAATGGCAACTTTAGTGCTAAAAGTGACATAAAAGGTATCAATGATTTGGGAGATGCTAGCTGGGAAACAGAGGTGGGCCATTCACACTGAGAGCAAAAGATAACAGATGTACAGCCTGAGTGCTTCACTGGTATCCATTTAATGTTAAAAGATCTGGAAGAATGCTTATAGAATGGGTAGACTCACTATGGAAGATTTTATAGTAGGATGTGTGTAAGAGCATCACGGGATGAGAAACATGGATATGCCATTAGCAATAGTACCCACAACCCTCCATCTATCCACTAAAGTATTGAAATGAGGCAATATAAATATAAATCAACTAAACAAACCAATGTGCTTCCTGTTGATTTTTACCAGTACAGCTATTTTTAACATTCTAGGTCAATAAACAGGCATTAAGATACAGCTGGAAAAACAAAGCTTTCTACATAAGTCTGCTGTTAGTAAAGGAAATCATTATATCTTTTCAAAGAATATATTATTTCCAAACTGATGTATCATGGTATGTTAGAGCTAAACTTCAATTGAATTCAATGAGTCTTCCAAACACAAACACTATGCTTGGTACTTGGTATACAAAAACAAAATAGTTCTTCCTTCAAGGAGCTTACTCCCTACCACAAATAGTTTTATCCGTCATTTAGTCCAATCTCCTTATTTTACAAGTGAAGAAACTGAGACCTAGAGAGAGTAAGTAATGTATCCTAGGTCACTGATCACTAGTCATCACCATAGCCAGAATTGGGTCCCAGGTTTCCTTATATCCACAACTTTGTACATAGAACTATTCACAGAATATCATATTGCCTTTTAGTGACATATTCTCTCCACCACATTAAATTGTACTGAGACTTATTACAAATTGATCAGTTCCATTCAGTTGCTTCCCTCTATTACACACTTCTGCAGTGTAATAAACCTTCATAAATTTCATGCCTTTTTTTTCATTCTCAGCATAATAGGATTCTGATAATCTATGACAGGCCATTCAGGGGCCATATAAGCAGTGTCCTATCATATTTCAATCCTTTCAAAGACCTGTGATTTCATAAGTGTGAGTACTGTACTCCTTCCACCAAAGCAGATCTTGTAACCCTTCTACGTCTTAGCAGTCAATCTGGTGTTGAACTTTTTTTGGAATTAGCTAGGTCGATCCTTATATGACAGACATCATTAGATTCTGAAATAAAAGCCTTTCCGATTTGACAGAACCTACCAGAGTTTTTGTTCCACTGTCATAGCCTTTTAAAATCCAGAGTTACCTCCATGCTCCAATGACGTATTAGAGTAGACTTCAGTGGAGGTATCTCCATCATATGCCATCATATTCTTCCCAAGATAATTATTCATAAATTCAGAAAAAAGGGTATATCCTGTTTTGGCATATTCTGAAACATGTACTGTTCCAGAGTTTATAATTTATCAATTTGAGATTTCTAGAGATATTTTGGTTTTTGGTCCTTTTTCTTTTGGGGTCTTTTTTTTTTCTGGATACACTGCTCTTTTCTTTCCAAACCCATTGTTTTGATGAATTCAACCATTCTTGTATGTGTGTGTGTGTGTGTGTGTGTGTGTGTGTGTGTATGTATGTGCATGTATGCATCTATATGATTTCCAAGTGTACAGGGGACCTCTCACCTCATCTATGCTTCAGTATGGTATTTTCAACTGATTATAGAACACTTCCATTTGGATGTCCTCTATTAAAAATGATCATGTACAGAACTGAACGAATCTCTTAGCTCTAAACCACATATCCAGATACATTTCTGTCAGTGGTACCACCATTCACTCAGTTTCTGGGGCTAGAAACCTATAAGCTATATTTGATTCTTTTTCCTCTTTCTGTATATCCTTTCTTTCACTAGGCTCTGTCATTTCTTACTTTGAAGTGTCCTTTATCTATCCCTTCTTCTCTTTTCCCATTACTTAAATCCTAGGGCAGACATGCATTATCTCATCTGATAATTATGGCAACAGCCTCCTAACTGGCTTCTCTAGTATTTTCTCTAATATAGTATTTTCAGCTTATTAGAAGGCATTTCCACTTGAACATTAGGTGGAAAGAATGGAATGGAATGGAGAATGGAATAAAGGAGGAGAAAATGAGGGATAACTTTGCTGGGAAATGAAAAGGGAGCTTTTGTCAGTTTTCAGAAAAATAATAACAATATCTAACACTTATATACTTTAAGATTTGTCAAATAGTTTGTGTGTTTTATATCTTAGCAACAATGAAACATGGGCCAAGTTTGTGTTATTTAATAATGACTAATCTTTATATAAGCTTTTTAAATTTGCAAAATGCTTGTCTCACTTGAACCTCACAAAAATCTTGTGAGGTAGGTGCCACAGATGTTATCATCTCCTTTTTATAAGTGAGGCTCAGAGAGATTGTAACTTGACTAAGATAACACAGCTAGTGAAGGAGGTGGGATTTGAACCGGTCCTCCTGAGTTCAAGCCCAGCATTCCCTCCATTTCTACGCTACTGCCTGGAATCAGGTATATACAGGAACCCTCCTTGTATCTTTCACAGCCACTGATAAACAATTTAGCATAAATAGAAAATCACCTGAGCTTTAAAAGAAAAAAATATATATGTGGGCGGGTGTGTTAAAATATTTTTTTCAGACTAGGTCTAAGATTTTACATCATTCTTGCTAATATTAGTAAGCTTGGATAAAGCTTGGATAAATAGCCTTTTGAGGCTGCAAGGAGAGATGAGACATGGAGATTCTGAGCTCTCTTACAGGAAGCAGCAACAGGATCCAATCAGTCACTGCTTTTGAATGACCAATCGAAAGCTGTGTTGCATCCTGGCATTAGAAAAATGAGGCTTGGTGGTTCTGTTAGGCGGCCCAGTAGCTGCTGCTAGAATCCAAGGGGGAGGGAGAAACTAGTGTTGTGCTTGTTACCTGTGTGATACAGGAAGAAGAGATCAGCCTCACCTTGTACATCTTAGATTTGCTTTTATTTGTTACCAGTGAATGTTCATGTAATGCACTCCCTTAACCAGGAAATTAGAGCATTCTCCCGGACTAATCTCAGGAAGCAATGCACCAGGGTGACAACATTAACTGGGAAAAAAATTATAGAAACGTGGAAAGACGCCAGAATTCACGTTGTGGAAGAAGTTGAGCCTGGCAGTGGGGGTGGCTGTGGTTATGTGCAGGACCTAAGCCTGGACCTGCAGGTTGGTGTAATTAAGCCATGGTTGCTGCTTGGTGAGTATATGTGTTGCCTCCTGAGTCAGGGTCATCATTTTGCTTATTTATTTAAAAAAAATTCTTAATTCAGTTGGAATCAGTTACACAGTTGGAAAGTTGAAATGTTTGCATTTGGGCTTTGGAATTCACTGTAGATGAACAGACATTTCTGGCAAAAGTCAGTCTTCACACCCTGTGTACACTGCATTGGTCAGAAGCACATGCCCTAATATATACAGTATTGAATAGCTGTAATATAAATAAGTTGTCATCTTGTTTTCCTAATTTCTCAGGATGGATATAAATTGATAATGAATAGGGAAAATTTGCCAGCTGATTTATTTGTAAGCAGAGGACTAGATGAACCAACCCCCTGCTCAAGTTAATTGGAGGGACTCCTCAAGTTGAGCAAGGACCACTGTAAGTTTTTGGTTTTTTTTGAAAGTTCATCAAACTAAATAGAAATGCAGGTTTAGGAGAAGTTGTTATGGGATAACAGCAATGAGAGGAACAGTGGAAAAAGCAATGGATTTGGAGTCAGAAGACTTGGGTTTAAATGCTGGCTCTGCTACTGACTATCTGTGTAACCTTGGGCAAATCACTTAACCTTTCTGGGTCTCAGTTTACTCTACTGTAAAATAAGAAGGCTGGACTCAGTTACTTCCAAGGTCACTACCCATTCTAAATCTATTATTCTGTAAGGTCATGGTATAGTATTTCACTTCTTACATAGGAATAACAGGGTTATGTTGCTTTCACCCTATTTGAACCATAAATAATCAAAAGAATTGGCTGACCTAATGCCTGATTAGTGCCTGATCTCTTAGGTGTTAGTGATTGAGAGAAAGATAGGTTCTTTATGTATAACATTACATTCAATGATAATGTTTATGTAAATAGAAGGGGGGAAAAGTTTTAAGAGAAATTCACCATGATACACTTATGTAACTTGCCTTTCTGTTCATCTGAAGCTAAGGGCATACAATTGTGACTACATATAATCGTTGGCTATTTCTGTAGGGTTCAAGAAATGAACTCTGTCATGTAGTATCCCACCTGTTCTCTTTAACTGTCTTCTGTGCTAGTGCATTCCTTGTCTTTGCTTTCACTGAACCATAACATAAAAAGTAATTAGGGAAAGAGTCATACCACTAAAATTTTTTTAAAGAATAATTGCCTATGTGACTAAATTGACCCATAACTACTTCTTTAACTGTTACTAACAGTGTACCTTATTTGCTTCATATTTTTAAATGACTTATTACTCGTAGCAGACAATACAACTGAAAACAATCTCGATTATTTCCCTTTTTAAAAAAAGAAATGGAGAAATTGAAAATTTGGGCTTATTTAATGATTTGTCCACAGTTAGAGAGAATCTGTAGAGAAAAGCATATTAATATAGGAATTTGAAAGCTCTGCTTTGCTCTGGACCTAACTTGTGTGTAACCTTTGGTGAATCTTTTACTTTTCTAGGCCTCAGTACCTTTTTGTGTAAAATGGAATTGATAATACCTACCCTATCATCTGTTTCACAGGGCTGTTATGAGAGCAAAAGGGAGAAGAATTTAAAAGTACTTTGAAAGGTGTAAAGTTCTATACAAGTATAAGGTGGTATTTTTAGTTGGATATTACTGTCACTTGGGCACTTTGCCAAACAAAGCCCTTTCCTTTATCAATTTTTGAAAATTATGAGGGAAAAAATTTTTACTTTGTGAAGTAGAATTGGCTGAAAACTTTGCAAGCTTCTTATTTCCCATGAACCTAGTTTTCGAAGTTCACTAGACTCCCTTACCATGACTGGAAAAGGATGTAACTTTTTTAGTTTACTTTTTCCAAGGATGTCTATTCACCAGCTGTTTGATTACCTGTTTGGTGGAAATAACAGAAGAAGCTTACAGATTGTTGTAATACTATTAGATGATCTACATTAATACATATTTTGTAGAATTATTTTATAAAATGGCAACAAAGAACGAAGTCTTAATTAAGCTAATAAATCATTCTTTTCTACAAAGCTACAAGAAGACAACAAATTAATCTTTGTATTATTTTGACTGTCTGGACTTGTTCTAGATGGACATATGAAAGCAGTTTTGCTCAGATGAAGCTTTCTAGAGCGTTGAGAGAAGACCTTTTATATTCCCTTTCATATCATCAAAGGGGTTGCCTCCTTCTTAGCCTCTGCCATCATTTGTCTTTGATGTCTCACCTGTAATACTTACTACTTGGAAAAGTCGTTTAACCTCACTGAAGCTTCAGTTTCCTCATCTATAAAATGTTAGTATTGGACTAGTTGGCTTTTAAGATCCCTTCCAGCTCCAAATCTATGATTCTATATTCCTATGATTTATGAGCTACTTTTTGCCATTCCTTTCCAATGGGATGAAGGACCTATTTTAGCTTGTTACTCTTATCCCAGAAGCCCTGCCTTTTGAATAATGTACAGCCTGCTTCCTGGCCACTTCTTTCCCTGTTTTAGTGGCATGGGATTATTTCTAGTTCTACTTCTCCAACTTCAGCCTTCTCTTGACCTCCCTTCCAGAATTACATACTGGTTAACAACTTTGACTTCTGGTTTGCCCTTTTTCAATGAGGAGTGAGGGAGTTGGAGAGCCATAAAAAGGTAATTTATACTTTTTTTCAACTTATCTATATAAACATGATTAAGCATCTACTTGATGCCTAAACATGCCGCTGCATTTAAATATATATACATATATAAATAGTCCCTTCAACAAATAAATTAATAGTATAATCATAGAATCATAGATTTAGAACTAGGAAGGAACTTGGAGGCCATTTAAACCAAACCCTTTCATTTAACAGATGAGAATACTGAGATAGAGGGTAAATGATTTGCTCAATAAGTTATTGATTCAGTAAGTACTTATTATGTGTCTATTATGTGGCAAGCAAGAGGCAAAGTGGTGTGGTTGGAGAACATCTATATTCAAGTCTTACCTCTGACCCACACTGGCTCTATGACCCTGGGCAAGTTGTTTAACCTCTCAATGGCCCAGACAACTCTGAGACTTTAAATTAGGGGAGAGTTGCTGATCTATTGGTAGTGGTAGTTTTCTCATTAGGAACTTCTTACACTAATAAAATCACAAATTTGGCCAAAAAGATGTGCCAAGTGCTAGAAATAAAAAGAAAGAAGTGAAGTATTTCTTCCTTGAAAGAGCTTACACACTATCAGGGGAGACAGCATGAATCCAGATAAGTTAAAGCAATATATACAATGTAATTTCTGGCTGGGGTAGGGAGAGGGTGCTAGGTACTGGGAGAATCAGAATAGACCTTAGGTGGTCTATCCTCAAAGGTCTATTCTTGAAATTCTATCTATCCTTGAGATGAGCCTTGAAGATTCAGGAAGTAGGCCAGTTTGCCTAGAATGTGGAATTAGAGATGAGACGAATGTACAGTTAGCCTGGAAACGGAGACTAGAAGCAGATTGTGAATGAAAAATGGAATACAGTAGTTTGTATTTTAAACTAAAGTCAATTGGGAATCACTGGAACTTTTTAACTGAGTAGGTTAGACTTATGCCTTGGGAATATCACTGGCATGTGGAAAAAGGATTTCTACTATGTAGAAAAAGGATCAAAGGAAAGGACACCAATTAGGAAGTGACTGTAATAGTAGGGGATAGATTTGAAATATAGCAGAGATAGAATCCATACTTCACAATTAAGTGGGTTTGGGGGATCATGGGGAGTGAACAGTCAAAGATGACTCTGCAGTTTCAAACCTGGAGGTGGTATCTTGAACTGAAAGAGGAAAATTATGAAGAGGGAAGGGTTCTGAGGAAAAGATAGTGAGGTCTATTTTAGACGTACTATATTTAAGATATCCATGAGGCATGCTCTGTGAGATGTATCATATGTATTGGTGATGTGAGACTAAAGCTCAAAAGAAAGATTAGAGCTGGATATTTAAATCTGGGAATCATCTGCATAAAGATGATAGTTAAGTCAATGAGAGCTGATGAGATCACCCTAGAGAGAGAAGAGAAAAGGGCCCAGGAGACAACACAGGAATATATCCACACAGAAGGGGAAGGACTTGGATAATGATACAGCAAAGAAGACTGAGAGGAGGGAAAAGAACCAGGAGAGAACAATGATACGGAAAGGAAAGAATATCTAGGAGGAGGGGGTGATCAGCAGAGTCAAATGCCGCAGAAGTCAAGAAGCTCCCATGAAACAAGGAAATAATAGTTCACTACTTTTCTTTGTTTCTGATTTGTAAGGCACATTTGGAGACCGCTAGTAATTAATGCCTACATTTTAGCAACTGTAAAAGTGCATACTTTTTTTTTTCAAAAGTACATCTCCATTTGACAGCGTAAATTCATTTTTTGTTTTCTTTTATGTCCTTATTTGGGCTTGCTATTAAAATTTGTGATAACTACTCTGTAGATAGTTCTGACTGGTTATACTTCTGTTTAAGAACTACTTTTCAGTTCACTTTTTCCAGATGATAGTTCTTAGAATCCTATATAACATCCATTCTGGGCTCACTCCCCCAACTTACACTCTTAACTGGCAGGTTGGGTACCTAGAGGAAAAACTGCTGAGGCAGCTTCTAGAGGTAATCCTGTAGATGAATACTACTAACACTGTAGCTCCAGAGTGAACACTGGTGTTTTTCCCATTAACCATCAGGCAGTAGACTGAACTAGTTCTTAGGAAAGAGTCAAATGGCATAGCAAGAATTGTAGCCACAAATAAAGCCCCCCAAACCTGCGGCATCCTCTCCCACAAATACACACCAAATATATGGGAAGAGAGTGGGTACAGATTAAAATCCAATGGTAGTGAGGCATACTTGTAGGGAACACATGTGGCCAAACTATAACTACAAAACTGTGGTGTCTTGTTGATTTTTCTCCAGAGAATCCTCATGAAGTCCACTGAAGGACAAGGACGTCAGTATAAACTTTGGTTTTAGTCAAAGGGCCACAATTGAGGATCTAGAGGGCCACATGTGGCCTTGAGGCTGCAGGTTCCCCACCCCTGGTTAGTCCTTTCACAAATGGGTTGGACTAGCTTCTCATAGGGCATAACATCTCTTCTGGACTGGTTGGGGTAGGCAGGTTGGTCAAACTCTGGGCTGGCTTCTTGCAGGGTGCATTATCTATGCTGGGCAGGGATCTCTGCGAGACTCCCTGGGCTTGCTCCTAGATGGGCCTCAAGCATGGAATAGTTCATTTGCACCCAAAAGAGTCTCACCCTTACATCTCATTGCCTTGACTTTGCTTCTTGCAGCTTTCAGCTTCTTTCTTGTACCTCTATCAAGTGGTGTATGTTAAAATTCAGAATCCATGATGTTGATGTGTTTCTTTTATAAGTCAGACATAGCCTCTATTATTGATAACTTGATGTGGCATCTCATTGGTATGATCACTTCTTCCACTCCTTCACAACTTTTCATCCCTCAAAATTTCTTGTCTTCCTGTTAGTAAAGAGTGTCTGGAAATCTTTTATAGTTAATAGGTAGATGGCCCAAGCACAACTGCTGCACTTGTGGACCTCACTATACCACTAAATCATCTCCTTTTCTGGTCTTCTATGCTCTTCACTTATGTCTTTTATGCCGTATTTCCCTTATGAATTATAATCATGATTTAAATTATTACAATTTTATATCAGAATTTTTGCCCATAGATATAAAATTAAATAGTATACATAATTTCTAGATACTTTAGAAATGAATGATGTCATGCTCTCCAACAAATTTACTTTTGAAAATATATTTGGTTGATGTGAAAAAATCCCCATTAGATGCAAATGTCAACCAAATGAAACATTTGAGATTTCCAAAAGAATTTAGATTATTTCTGGGCAGATATATTAACATTAAATTCATTAATTCTAATTTATTCTTGGAAGCTAAAACTATCTTTATTTTCTTTATGAATTATTTTGGTGATAATAATTTTATTTAGTGGGTAACATTGTAATGCCTGTCAAGTCATTGTGGCTATTTACTTCTTTATTGAATAGTTAGTTGTAATTTAGTATCTTGTAATGGTTTAGTTTTTTTTTCCCCATTCAGATAGAATTTTTCATTCAGAGTGCAACATTGCTGAAAAGATAGTTCCTTAAAATAAGAAAAAAACTGGGACCTGTTTCTAGGGATTCTGGGAAGAACAAATTTGAGCTCAATACTGTATTTTTATATTCAAGTTATTAGTTGGAAAACAATTAAATTAGCCATTGTTTTTGTGTACTGACCTGAACTGTTCCCATATGCTATTATTATGTATTTATGTACCTTTCAGAACTAAGGTTCATCTGTTTTGTTTTGGTTTGCTTTTTGGTGAGACAATTGGGGGTAAGTGACTTGCCCAGGGTCACACAGCTAGTAAGTGTCAAGTGTCTGAGGCTGGATTTGAACTCAGGTCCTCCTGACTCCGAGGCTGGAGCTCTATCCATTGCACCACCTAGCTGCCCCAGGTTCATCTGTTTCTTGAGCCTAGAAAAACAAAAGTCAAAATATGTTTCAGAGGCCACTTTCAGAATAGAGTAACCAAGCCTAGAAATAGTTCTTGCCTTTCCTTTGGCATATATTTGCAAAAGTTAAGTTTTATTTGGACAAAGTGATGTTTCTGTGTTTTGCTTCATAAGGAAATAAAACATTTCCAATGTAGTGGCTAAGGAATGGGAAAATTAAGTATTTTTAAACCAGTGAAATACATTTTGATAGTCCTCTATAAAATCATCAAGTTTCACTTAATTTCTTTGAACCCAATTTTCAGACAGGCCTTTTGATCGAAGAAAACCCAAGTTAGGGGGTGGGGTTGGAGAAAAAGCCCACGGCTTGCTCACTTGATGTTATCAGGGCCACATTTACTACCTCTTGTGTCTTCAGGAAAGGCATTCCTTGTATATTCTTTTTTGTGCATGTGCATGGGACCTGGATTTTGCCAGCAGATACCTAAAACCAATTATAGGCAGCTTCGTATTTTCTCAAATGTAAAAAGAAATAAGAAGTTGGGTGCTGGCAGTGGAGGTAGAGACCTGAAGAACACTTGTTCTTCCCTTGAAACCAATGATAAGCTATATGCCGGTGAATCAAAGTGTTTGTGTGCAAAATCAGATAAGAATAAAAATCCTGTTGCTATAAAAAGGATTCCATTTCAGGAGAACGTAAGATTTAAAAGTCTCCAGAAATAAAGCTTATATGTTTCTTCTGCCCTTGGCTGTGGTAACAAATCCAGATTGTCTGAGGTTGGCTGTTCTAACTGGCTAAGTAATTGGAGCCAATTTGTCAAGTTCCTGAGATAACACCTCAGAGTATGCATGTGTGGGGATAGTTTCAGAGTCTCTCTGGGTTTCAGGTTCATGATGACAAACTCTCTCAGAGGTTCCTTGGAATTAGCTAAAATCTTGTAATTGGACTAGGCCAGAAAGGACCTTTCAGAATACAAGATACAGGCCTGGGGTTAGCCCAGGGTGTCACTGACTAATTTGCCAGCATTGATTCACCTTGTCTGATGCTACAACTAATTTATTCATTCAACAACTATCTGCTGAGTATCTAATGTGCAAAGCTCTAGACCAGGGGTGGGGAACCTGTAGCCTCGAGGTCACATGTGGCCCTCTGGTCCTCAAGTGTGACCCTTTGACTGAATTCAGTGTCTGGCCACATGTGGCCTCGAGGCCACAGGTTCCCCATCACTGTGGTCTGGACTAAGAATTGTCAAAAAATGAATAAAACTCAGTCCTGCTCATAAGGAATTTACAATCTAGTAGCAGAATTGCAACATGAACATAAATAACTCATAATGCCAAAGAGACTATAAGTATTTGAACAGTGTTAAAAGAGTTCACAGATGGCAAAAGTCTCATCTGTCAAGAGAATGATGAATAGCTTGATTGAGGAAAGTAATGTCTGATCCTAACTTTGAAGGATTATTAGATTTCCACAGTAGGATACTGAGCTAAGAAATATTTCATATAGGGAAAAGCAAGTATGCAAAAGAAAGGAAGATAGTATGTAGGAAGTACAGTTTGGAAGGAGTGTTCTAAGTCAATATGAAAGAAAGCAGTGAAAAGGCAAGATTGGAAAGATGGAATAAACCACATTTCAGGAGGCCAAAAGTGAATGAATGAATCACACAAGACCTAGCAGTGGTGACCCTAAAAGACTGCAGGTCTTGGAACACTGTATATCCAAGAGTGAAAGAACTGGGGTTCTAGCCGAAAATATCATACCCAGCAAAGCTAAGCATAATACTGAATGAAAAAAAATGGACATGTAATGAATTGTCAGATTTTCAGGACTTTGTTGAAAAAAACCAACCTGCCTTAATAGAAGATTTGACATGTAAGAGCCAAGAGAAATATAAGGTACATACCAAAGACTAATTATAGGGGACTCAAGGACAGATTGTTTATCTTTTATGTTTGTAAAATGTGTGTCTAAAATTGTTATTAGTAATTGGATATTTCTTAAGAAAAATTGGGGTAGACCTGAGTATGATATGACTTGAAAAAGTAAAACTGTTTAGGACTGGCTAAAAACAGTAATTACCTTATACAAATGAGGTACTGAGAGGAAGAACCTACACAGAGGAATTAGGTGGGGGGAGGAGAGCTGTTAGTTCTGGAAACCTACTTTCATTGGAAATGGGTTCAAGAGGGAACAATACATATATATCTAGAAAGTGCTTCTTAAACTGTGGGTTGCAACGTCATATTTTTTTGACAACAGCAAAAGGTTTCTGAATGTGCAATGACCAGAAATTAATTCAAAATCAAATGTGTAATGAATCCCAGCGGTTTCTGGCGGTGCTCCCCGTTTTGCATTGTGCAACTTCACTTGCAGCCTTGGTTGTGAACACAAAGCATGAGTACTTCACACTGTGCATGCCCTCAGGCCATGCAACACCAACAAATGCTGCTGAAATGCAAAAAGGGGTCTCAAGTGGAAAAAAGTTTAGGAAGCCCTGATCTAGAAGAGTATAAAAGGCTTCTAAATTTAGAAAGAAACAAAACACTAAGGGGATAGGGAGGGGGAGAGGGTAAGGGAGGGATCTCTAGAGAAGAGGGTGAGGGAATAGGTCAAAGAAGGGTATAGAAGGGTGTTTAGATCAACTGGAATGGGAGGATAAGGGAGCAATCCTTGGAGGGAGGGAGGTTAAGTAATAGGAGGGCAAGGTAGCAGGTAGAAGTGAAGTACAGGAGTTAGGAGGGATAGGAAATAAGAGATATGCATGAACATAAAAGCAAAGATCAGAAGTAGAATTTGTTAGGGAAAGTATATGTTTATATATGTATGTATATATGTATATGTATATGTGTATATGTATATTTATATAAATGTATCCATGCTTAATTGTAGCCTTGGGAGGGGGAAAAAGGGGAGAAAGGAACAAAGTAAAAAGTGCACAGCAGAGAACAAAAAAAAACTTACAAGGAAGCAAAAAAAAAAAGATGGACAGCTCTCAACACAACGCATAGTGTTTATTACATAGATTTTCTTGAAATGGAAATTTATTGCTATGTATTTTGAATCTTCACATTCTGCTGTGCACATGTGTATTTAAGTTTTAGTATTTAAGTCTAAAATTTAAAAAAATGAATGAATAATTAAAGGAATTAATGGAAAAAATTATTAAGCTCTTACTATGTGCTAACCTAGGTCAGGTGCCCTCTTGGTAGATATGGGAATCCAGAAAGATTTTTTAAAAATCTTGTTTGCCCAAAATATTGTTTAATCATTGAGGTACAACCACATTCACCCTACTTTTTGGCTTCTTTGCCCATAGCTTTGCCATCTTTAAAAAGCAAGTGAAGACTTAATAGGATTATAGCAAAGGTTATTTAGTTATATTTTTAATGCCTTGAACCACAGAGAATGAAGACAATTACTTTTGTAGACCAAATGATGTGAATACTTGCTAGCTTTTCAATTTTAAGCAAGTCACATAACTATTCTATATCTTAATTTCCTCATCTGCAATTTGGAATAATCAGGTTTATACTGCATACCTGATCAGGCTGTGAAGAGAATATTCATAAACATTCACTACATAAATATGATTTATGTTTGATTTTTTTATAGGATCACAAGATGCTGCTCATGATTTAGACACATTGAAAAAACACAAGGTAAAAAATACCTAAAATTTAGCATTTTCATTAGTGTTTCACATCTATTGAAAGAAAAAGTACATTATTCTAAAATTCTAGAATTTCGTAAGTAAGCTTTTCCCATGATTTAAATGTGGCTAAAATTTGCCTGCCTAATCTAAATATATTGAGTTGTGTGTTTATTGGTAGTTTCAGATTTTTTTTAGAACTTGGACCATCTATTAAGAAGGAAAACTATTAAATTCATGAACCTGGTCATTTTTAGACTTTTTAAGTGAATTCAAAATAATTTGTGACTTATTGGAAAAAAGATTTGTTTGAATTTTATAGGTATTACCTCCATCAGTATGTTTATAGAATGATAGGATGATGCAAAGTTTTAAGAAAGTACATGGTTTTCACTATAGAGTGACAAATAAGACTATGAATTAGCATATTTTTAGTGTTCTGTTTTTAAAGCTGGGGTGCTAATTTAATTCCAGTCTACTGAAACAGACTGAGTAACTCTTTATTTTTTTTAAATTTTTTTTTTTAGTTTTAGTTTTCAACATTTACTTCCACAAGATTTTGAGTTCCAAATTTTCACCCCATCTCACCCCTCCCCCCACCCCAAGATGTCATGCATTCTGAATACCCCTTCCCCTAGTCTGCTTTCCCTGTTATCTCTCCCCCCCTTCTCCTTCTATTTTCCTGTAGGGCAGGATAGATCCCCATTTCCTATATTTCTTATTTCCCAGTTGCCTGTGAAAACGTTTTTTTTAAACACGTGTTTTTAAAACTTTGGGTTCCAAATTTTCTCCCTTCTTCCCTCCCCACCCACACTCATTGAAAAGGCAAGCAACTCAATATAGGCTATACATTGTGCAGTTATGCAAAACACTTCCATAGTAGACATGCTGTGAAAAACTAACTCTATTTCCCTTAATCCTATTCTGTCCCCCCATTTATTCTATTCTTTCTTTTGACCCTGTCCCTCCTCAGAAGTATTTGCTTCTGATTACCCCCTTTCCCAATCTGCCCTCCTCTCTATCATCCCCCTATTCTCTTGTCCCCTTCCCCTTCTATTTTCCTGTAGGGCAAGACAGATTTCCATACCCAATTGAGTGTGTATATTATTCCCTCCTTAAGTCAAATCCTATGAGAATAAGATTCACTCATTCCCTCTCACCTTCCCCTGTTTCCCCTCCACTGTAAGAGCCTTTTCTTTTCTGTTTTTTTGTGAGATAATTTACCCCGTTCTACCTTTCCCTTTCTCCTTCTCCTAGTATAATCCTCTCTCACCCTTAATTTTATTCTCCAGATATGACCCCTTCATCTTCAACTCACCCTGTGCCCTCTATCTATCCATCTATCTATCTATCTGTCTATCTATCTATTTATCTATCTATCTATCTATCTATACATACATATAATTTTTTTCCCTCCAACTACCCTAATACCGACAAAGGTCTCATGAGTTACAAATATCATCTTTCCATGCAGGGATGTAAACAGTTCAACCTTAATAAGTCTCTCATGATTTCTCTTTCCTGTTTACCTCTTCATGTTCCACTTGAGTCTTGTATTGGAAAGTCAGATTTTCTATTCAGCTCTGGTCTTTTCATCAAGAATGCCTGAAAGTCCTCTATTTCACTGAATGACCATTTTTTCCCCTGAAGAATTATACTCAGTTTTGTTGGGGAGGTGATTCTTGGTTGTAATCCTATCTCCTTTGCCCTCCAGAATATTATATTCCATGCCCTGT
>NW_020954557.1:31415798-31435842 GCF_900497805.2 Vombatus ursinus | reverse complement strand
GGATCTCTTTCAGGAGGAGATAGGTGGATTCTTCCAATTTCTATTTTGCCCTCTGGTTCTAAAATATCAGGGCAGTTTTCCTTGATCATTTCTTGAAAGATGATGTCTAGGCTCTTTTTTTGATCATGGCTTTCAGATAGTCCAATAATTTTTAAATTCTCTCTCCTGGATCTATTTTCCAGGTCAGTTGTTTTTCCAATGAGATATTTCACATTGTTTTCTAATTTTTCATTCTTTTGGATTTGTTTTACAGTGTCTTGATTTCTCATAAAGTCACTAGCTTTCAATTGCTCTATTCTAATTTTTAAGGAAGTATTTTCTTCAGTAAGCTTTTGGACTTCCTTTTCCATTTGTCCAATTTTGCATTTTAGGGCATTCTTCTCCTCATTGGCTTTTTGGACCTCTTTTGCCATTTGGGTTAGGCTATTTTTTAAGGTGTTATTTTCTTCAGTATTTTTTTGGATCTCCTTTAGCAAGCTGTTAACTTGCTTTTCATGATTTTCTTGCATCACTCTCATTTTTCTTCCCAGTTTTTCCTCTACTTCACTTACTTGCTTCTCAAAATCCCTTTTGAGCTCTTCCAAGGCCTGGGACTGATTCATTTTTTTCTTGGAGGTTTTGGATGTAGGAGCTTTGACTTTGTTTTCTTCTTCTGGTTGTGTGTTTTGATCTTCTTTGTCACCAAAGTAAGATAATATAGTCTGACTCTTTTGCGCTGCTTACTCATGATCCCAACCAATTACTTGAGTTTTAAACTCTTTGTTAAGGTAAGAGTCTGTTTCCAATGTGGAGAATGTACTGTCCCAAGCTTCGGGGGTTTGTACAGCTGTTTTCAGAGATACTTCTAGGGACCTGAAAAGTGTCAGTTCTCCCAAGGTGCTATGATAAGAGGTGAGGTGTTTCCTCTCCACAGCCACAACAAGCTCTCCCGCACCAGTGTTCCTCCTCTCCCCAGGACCGCCCCTCAGAACTGTGACCCAGATCCAAGCACGGGTAAAGCAAGAGATTCCTGCCTCGGCCCTGGCAAAGAGATCGCTGCAATCCCCCTCTGATCAGACACTTGATTCCCCCTCAGTCTGTGGGCCAGAAGCTCAGGAGGCAGCCGTGGCCTGCACTAGGGACTTGTGGCTGAGACCTAGCTTCTTCTCTCACTGAAGTCACAGACTTTTCCCACTGACCTTCTAAGTTGTCTTTGGCATTTGTGGGTTGAGAAGTCTGGAAACTGCCACAGCTGCCCGTGATTCAGTCCTCTAAGGCTTGATCCAGGGTTGCTGTGGCCTGCGCATCCACGCCAAACTGCGCTCCTCTCCTAGCCCAGCGCGATATACCTTTCCGATCAGCCATCCAGGTTGTCTTGGGCTGGAAATGTGTTTCACTTTGTTTTTTTGTGGGTTCTGCTGCTTTAGAATTTGTTTAGAGCCATTTTTTATAGGTATTTGGAGGGGTTTGGGGGAGATCACTAGCAAGTCACTGCTTTCCCCCCGCCATCTTGGCTTCGCCCCCTGAGTAACTCTTTAAAAAAAAATATGTTGTTAACTTCTTTGTCCAGTTTCATCAGTGAGCCAAAGGAAGTCTGGCTAGGGTCTGAAGAACTGGATAGGAAGCTTCCAGAGAAATTGAAGGATAACATGGGAAATGGACTAGGGTGATTTTTCTACGTGTCACATTTCAAAGCCAGTACCTCTGTACATAAAATAACAACTAATATTTGTATAATGTTGAACAGGTTTTCAAAAGGTTTTCCAATACATTATCCTATTTGATCTTCATATTAACTGTGTAAGGTAAACAGGGCTATTGGTGGTGTCCTCATTTTCCAGATGAGGAAACTGAGATAAATAAGTTGAATGATTAGCTCAAGGTCACACATCTAGTAAGTGGAAGAGGAAAGATTCAAACCTGGTATTTCTTTCTGTCTTTCTTTTTTTTTTTTGGTGTGGCAATTGGGGTTAAGTGACTTGCCCAGAGTCACACAGTTAGTGAGTGTTATGTGTCTGAGGCTGGATTTGAACTCAAGTCTTCCTGACTCCAGGGTCAGTGCTTTATGCACTACGCCACCTAGCTGCCCCTAAACCTGGTATTTCAGATATAAAACGGTGCCATTCTAGTACAATTTTTGCCCTTTGGAAAATCATTTTCAGGAATTTCTATATGCCAGACCATTTCCTTGAATTTATATTTTGGGGAGTTGGATATATCTCTTTAATGTTTCCTTCATTAATTAATCAAGTATGAGTAAGTTTGAGGTCAGAGGATCAGTATTAAAATTCTGGTTCTAAAACTTGTGTGACCTTGGGAAAGTCATGTCACTCCTCTTGGCATGTTTCTTTATATGTAAAATGATATGATGGACCGGAAAATTTCTAAGTCACTTCTACTTCTAAATCTGTGATTCCATGATTTATCAGGTGTGCATTATGTGCCTGACACCATTTATTAAGGATAGGTCCTTAGATACCTTAAGTCTTTTAGGGGCTACATGCCTAATACACGTAGAACAGTAGGAGAACAATTTAAGACTGCATACATTTAAAGGTTAAACTGTGTGACTGACTTGAAATTCAGTGGGAGAAAAGAGAAAGCAAAATCACTGTGGTGTAGAATATTCAGAGAAAGCCTCATAAACAATGGAACTTGAGTTGAATTTTAAAAGATGGATAGGATATGGACAAGCAGAGGCACTAGGGGAAAAGGGAGGGGCTTACAACCTTTATCCCCAAATATTTTTGCTCCCTCTTCTCTACTTTTTCCCACTTTGATCTTATTTGTATAATCTTTCCTAAGGAGAAGATTAGAAAGAAGGATTTTGGCATTTTCTCTTTCTTCCCACCTTCTACAAGGTGGTTAGGAGAGTTATAAACGTCTAGGTGCCAGCTCTTTCTTAAAAATACTTTCAATAGGCATATTTGAAGAAGACATAAAGTCAATGACAACTTTTCCCCTTATCCTTTTTTCCAAAGGAACCAAACCAAGAAAGGAACTAAACTGATAAGTGGTAAAGGTATATTCTTCAGTAAGGCCTGACTACTAGAATATACTGACTTTGTAGTATTTGCTTTGCCCAACTCCCCTAAGAATCAAATGGTAAACAGCTCTAGAAGAGAGCCAGTCAGTGAATTTTGAGAGAAATAAATGCACGGGTTCTAGAAGGATTTATCCCCATAAATAATCTTTGAGTAGGAGCAAAACCCAGAGGTGATTGAAATTTGTAAATTCATGTACAAATCATTATATCCACAATTCATGATTGTTTACAGGGAAACTTGTGTTTGAGAGAGTTTATAGCATAATGATCTACTATCTAAATAAAAATGTTTGTCATAGACACTAGATTGATAACATAGAGGATTATTACCAAATGACAGTACTGTGGTTAACAACTGTTAAATGATTATTTCTCTCAACCCTTATTTTCCTGAGATTGTGATTTCCTGGTCCAGTTAATCTTTGAGACCTCAAAAGGTTTTGTGCTAGGGAAAATGATGGGAAGAAGTCTGGCCTTTCTGAATAGGTGGAGTAGATTGTCTCTTATTGGTGTTTATCATTTCCAAGGTTCCAAGGTGATCTCTTTCCCTCTTCACTGGTAGTCTATCATTAATAAAACAATGTATTGGCTTTTTCTTAGGCAGGCTCTTCGATCCTCTTTAAAAATACTCCTGGGAGACCAGGGTAGATTTAAAGTACTAAATATCTGATAAATGGGCAATAATTGAAAGCTTAGGAAGAGTCCATTCCTTTATGAGTGTATGGTTAAGTATGGCTATAAGAAGAAAGTATGGGTAGGGTAAAGACAAAGTTTCCCTTATTCCACATTTCCCCCAAATATTATTCCTTTGGGTAAATAGAATATGTACCCCTTTATGTTTTTCATATTTATTAATGGAGCTATATAATTTATTTTCTAGTTGTTTTTTGTTATAGTTGAATTTTTGGACACATTTTGTTTTGCCCATTTAAGGATTATTTAAGACATACTTATTTTTTAATGGGACTAATATCTCATTGTAGAAATTCAGAAATTCATTCACATATTCTCATCCTGTGTTACTAAACTCTACAAGTTCTAAAATTTCTCTTTGTGTTTCCCTTTAGGTTACTCATATTCTCAATGTTGCCTGTGGAGTTGAAAATGCTTTCCTCAATGACTTTACATATAAGAACATTTCTATCTTGGATCTACCTGAAACCAATATCGTATCTTATTTTCCAGAATGCTTTGAATTCATTGAAGAAGCCAAATTGAAGGTAAGGACAGCTAGTTGGTGCAGTGCATAGAGTGTTGGACCTAGAGTCAGGAAGATTTGAGTTTAAATACAGCCTCAGGTGTTTACCAGCTGTCTTACTTTGTAAAATAGGGACAATAGTAGCACCAACTGACCAGGGTTTCTGTGAGGATAAAATAAGACAGTATTTGTAAAGTATTTGCAGATTTTAAAGCACTATATAAATGTTAGTTATTATTATTATTAATTTGGTGTATAGTTTATCAAAGAAAAGTCAGAAATGTAATAGCACCTATCTTAAATAAATCACTTACAAGATTTCTCTCAAAATATTTAATTCATCCATATTCCTAATGATTCTCTTTCTTATGCTTCCCATTGCATTTTTCTCCACAATAGAATATTTATTTTTTAGATTTAATTTGATTCTCCTCCACTTCCTGTACACCAGGGGCTAATGATACTCTTCTGAGAAACTCCAGGAGGTAAAAGTCTCCGTATGTCAAATTTTTCAATAGAAATATGTAGATAACTTCTCTTTGAAGGCTTATGACAACTGAACTACTGAATAACAGAAACAAGCTAACTGTGTTAGAGTCTGCTTTAGGCCTGATAGTGCATTTATCAGTATGACAGTATGACTATTTCACCACTACAGGAAAGAAAAGAGAATTGTTGCTTTTTAATGTAACATTTCAGGACACTCTGGGAACTAAATGTTGAGTGTACTACGTTTATAAACTAGTCTGCTATAATGTAGGATTTACTGGGATTTGTACTGAAGACCATGTAAACTGAAACTTCCTTTTGACACTAAGAAAACCACTGACAATATTAATATAACTGCGTCAATCTTTCGCTCACTAACTAGGTATTAATACTGTATTGGATCCAAGTTAAGATTCTGATAGTCAGGGAACTAGGTGGGTTATTGTCTATAATGACAATTACTGCATCATTTTTGTGAGCATACTTTCCTCACAAAATCTATATTAGATAAGTAAAGGGCATAGTGGTAGGTATAGTTTGTGATTGGTGAAACAGAGTCATTTTATGGAGAACCAAAGTGACTTTCCTGGAGTATGGTAGAATTAGGATTTAGAATTCATTATATAATATCTTATCCACCAGTCTTTGCACTAGGTTTCCTTGGATATCAATTAATCAATCAATAAACATTTATTAAGTGCTGCTATGTGCCAGGCACTGTGCTAAGCACTGGGAATTTAAATATCTAGAAAATCTTTTAAATATGGTTTTCCATATCTCCTTTACTCAATGGTAATTGGTTGGAAAGAATCAATGAAGAAAACTTAGTTCAGAGCTGAAGGCAGTAGAACTGTGCCCTTCAAACATTTTGTTACAACTTTAGGATTGTAACATTAAGGCAAGGGATAGACCCCATAGCAGTGGGGAACCTGCGACTTCGAGGCCACATGTGGCCCTTTAGGTCTTCAAGTGCAGCCCTGTGACTGAATCCAAACTTCACAGAACAAATCCCCTTAATAAAAGGATTTGTTCTGTAAAACTTGGACTCAGTCAAAAGGCCGCACTCAAGGACCTAGAAGGCCACATGTGGCCTCAAGGCTGCAGGTTCTCCACCTCTGGCATAGTGATAGAAATACTAAAAAAAAAAAAAGCTTAAGTGCTTTATAATTTGGCACTCTGACACAGATATTAAGGGGGGAAATGAAGAAATACATTCTTATCAATATTATAAAAATATGGATATCAAAGCTAAAAGTTGACCACAGTAAAGTCTAGAATAGGGCAGGAGACATTAAATTGTGAATTATGGTGGCTTATCTAGTTTATTAAAGTTAAATTTCTTCTTTTTAAGCAACTAGTTCCGTTTCTATTTGAGATCATTAGTTCTAGGAAATACATATTTTGGTTTGGTGCTGCAATGTAGACATTTCCTAATCTGTCCAGCTGATTTTTATTTAAACAAAAGTTTGATATTAACACTAGAATTATGAATTTGATGATTATTATTCCCTGATATAGATCTTATCCTCTGTTCAAGTTTTTACTTATAGAATATTGTCGTAGAGTCATAAAATCTAATAGCTAGAACAGACTTCAAAGGTTGTCCAATTTACTTTGCTCATTATACAGATGAGAAAACTGAGGAACAGAGAGAGGAAATTACTTAGCCAAAGTCAATACCTACTTAGTTGTAGAGCAAACGGTTAATTCTTGATTTCCACTTTCTGATTACCTTCCTTTAAATCTACCTTTCCAATCTTACAGTATGATAGTTCTTAATGACTATTATCTCCTTGAACTTTTCTCCATCTCTCCCAAACTTGTTTCTTTGCTGAAGTCTTACAAAGTTCTGTGAGTTTGCTTTTTCTACCTTTATACTTGCCCAGCCTAATAGGGTATTTATCCAACTTAAACATGAAGACTTGAAGAATAAAAGATGAAAATAAAACACAGAAGTGATAGTCATCCAGCCTCCAGACACTTATTTGGTGGTTTTTAAAAAATAATATTTTATTCCCCACCTCATTACCTGTTAAAACAATGTTTTTAATATTTAAAAAAAAGTTTTGAGTTCCAAATTCTATCCTTTCCTTCCTCTTTTCTTCCCCTCCCTCCTACCTGAGACAGTAAGCAATTCAATGTAGTTTATACTTGTGTAATCATGTAAAACATTTCCATATTAATAATTTTGTACAAGAAGACTAAAAAAAATGAAAGAAGGAAAGTGAAAAATAGCATGCTTCAGTCTGTATTCAGACAGTATTAGTTCTTTCTCTGGAGGAGGATAGTATGCTTCATTATGAGTTCTTCGGGGTTGTGGATCATTGTATTGCTGAGATTAGCTAAGTCATTCACAGTTCTTCATTATACAGTAGTGCTGTTACTCTGTACAGCTGTTCTCCTGGTTCTGTTCATTTCACTTTGCATCAATTCATGTAAGTCTTCCAGGTTTTTCTGAAGTCATCCTTGATTGTTGTTTGCATTTGCCCTTTCTACCTATTTATTATTGACTCAGGACAAAAGATAAGGAATTTTAAAAGTATAGTTTAGAGAAGCATCGTAGGGTATTATAGAAAGTGTGTTGAATTTATTAACCTACTTTTCAAAATCCCTCAGATTGTCTCAGATTCCTATCTCTCCCTGGGCATTTAATATTTAGACCTCTCTGACTCAGATGTTGATATGGCAAAAAGTGAGTTCTACTACCATTTTGGATTGCCTCTACTAATGCTTGCCTCCATCAAATATACATAATCAAGAGCTGACTATAGTTGAAAAACATGCCATCAGCACATTA
This sequence comes from Vombatus ursinus, assembly GCF_900497805.2. Classification (NCBI taxonomy): domain Eukaryota; kingdom Metazoa; phylum Chordata; class Mammalia; order Diprotodontia; family Vombatidae; genus Vombatus; species Vombatus ursinus. The sequence goes on along the minus strand of NW_020954557.1, from coordinate 31,428,333 downwards.
ATTTTCAGTACCTCAAAACAAAAAGCAGCATGGAAGAATATTATGTTCAATTTTATAAGTCTCCAATGTAAAATTAAGAATTCTAGTCCATAAATCATCAAAAAACATTTATTAAAAAACTACTCTGTGCTAGGTGCTTGGGACAAAAGATGGAAATGAAGCAATCTCTGTCCTTGAGAACTTTACCTTCTATAGGGGAAGACAACATGAACATAGATGAGTATATACAAAATAAACACAAGGTAGTTATGGAGGGAGGTACTAACATCTAGGGAAACCAAGGAAAAACTTCATGTAGGGGATAATATTTAAGTTGAGCTTTGAGGAAAATGAGTAAGTATTTAATGAAACACTAAAGTACAATCCTGTACTAAATGTTTTTAGGGAATTAAAATAATGTAATATACAATCTGTCCCTACACTCAAGGAACTTATCATCTAATTGAATTCTGGATTCATTATGACCTTTGAAAAGAGAATACATTGGAGAATGAAGATAATAACACCATATGTTCACTGTGTGATACCTGGATTATAGAGTGAAAGGTTTTCTCTTAGTAACTCATATTGTACTTTGAGCTTATCGGAAGAAAAATACTATATAAATGATTATTATTATTCTGTAGTTTAAATACAGAGCCAATATTTCTCGTTGGAAATGCTTCCAAGAATGGGAAATTCTATAAGGAAGGATGAAAAAGTAAGATGCGAGTAAATTCAGACGTTTGTAGAAAAGTAAACTGTTAAAAGTAGAGACAGCATGCCTTTTGGGTAGAGTGTTGGCCTTAGAGTCCTAAAGATCTGGGTTCAAATACTACACAGGACACATTTAAATTTGTTTTTGTGGCCTTGGGCAAGTACTTAATCTCTCTGCCTAATAAGAAGTTGTGGAACAGTTGCTAATCTGCATTGATCAGGGTAGTTTCCTTCCCCATAATTCTCTACACCATTGAAAACCTAGGTTGGGGCAGAAAGTATTTGAAAATTCTTTAGTTGCAAGTTTATTTCTATTTTTTCCTATTTGGGTTCAAAAGAAATAATTACACATTACTCCATACTATACTGCTCATAATTTGTTGATAGTTAAAAGTTCTCATTATTGTCATCCTAAATAGACTATCCCAACAGGTGATGTTAATTTCATATCTGAAAATGTAGTGACAGGAATATTGTCTATTTTGTCACTACAGAGTACCACATTTCATTTAAATCATTAACTTTTAAAAAGCACAAGGCTGGCCAACCTGTCTCAAGGCTGTTCCATCAGATCTATCACTTTCATTATTGATAGCATAAGCCCCCATGAGCATTTGTTTTATACTGCATCTCTTTTCACTTGTAAAGTATCCTTTGCAAGTTACCTGAAACGTTTTTCACTTATTGACCTCATTTCAGTATCCAATTACAGTTTCCATTTCATATTGTTGCAAGCTCTTAAGGTAAGTATATCACCGAGTTCATTAGCTTTGGTACTTTCAGGTACTTTCCTGATTTTATAAATATTTCTTAGTTTATAAAGAGGATTGTGACAACATTGAGTTTGAACATATACCAAATAGAAGATAAAATTAATAGATTAGAAAAAAGAAGAAAAAGGCAGGGGGGACATGCTAAATTTAAAAATGCAACTATTCAGTATTTCACTAATGTTAAAAGGTATTGTTCCAAAATAATATAATGCACATCTTTTAATTCTCTTTGTTAAAACTCACCATTTTATCAGTACTAGCAATTGTAAGGAAAATAAAGGCAGAAACAGATTTTTTTGGTGTTAAATAGAATTGTTTTTTACATATTAGCATTTAAAAATATTTTGATTTGGTAGAATGGTTGACCCCTCACTTCATAGTCTTTAGGAAGAACCATACAGTCAAAATGAAACAGAATAATGCAGGAGGAGCAAAGGAGCCCTAGATTAATCATATGTCTGGAACACTCAGCTTTATTTTGACTTTTAGACTTTTTACCTCACATCTTCAGCTTAGTGTTTCTGACTAACCATAATAAAGACAGGGCTTATCCTCTCCTATTTCTATTGCTTTTCTGTTTTTCCCCCCTCTTTTCTCCTGAGGTCTAATCTTATTGTCTTTAACTCCTTCCAATCTAGACTTTAAACAAAAAAAATCTACTTTTTCTTTTCTCCTTTCTTTCCATTCTCCCTTTGGAGTCTGTCAATAGACTTATGAGACATAGTAAAACCTTTTCTTTTGTGCCTTTGGTTTAAATCCTTCTTTGTGTAGATCTTTGTACTGTGTTGTCTGCCAGCTTTAATAAAAATGGTTGATTAGATACACTTTTGAAGAATAGTTTGAATAAAAAACTAAAAAAATTGAGCTGTACAGTTTTTCTACTTTAAATTACTGAGGGTTTGTTTGCTTCTTGGTGGCAATTTTAAAGTTACTTAATAGTGCTCAGAGTACAATGTACAGTAGTCAAGAATGTAGCTGAAAGTGAATGCAATCTGGTGGGAAAGCATCTGTTCCTTAGCTGCTAGATCAAAACTATTACTTTTCTCTAAGTAGTTTTCTCCCCTCAGGAATACTTACTGTACCTAGTTTGCTTCAGAGTTCATCTTTTTGTTTAGTGGACTTTGTTGTCTTATTTAAAAATGTACTTATGTTTCTGATATATTCTTTTAGCTAATTATAAACATGATACTATTACCAGCTTTACTGGTATCACTAAGGTACAAAAAAAAAAGGATACAATTGCAATTTTAGGCTTGGAAACTGATTTGGTGAACACTTATATATCCTTCTAGAGGAGAATATTTCCTAAACTTTGCTTACGGTGGATTATATTGTAATAATCCAATAATTCTAAATGGTATGTGCAGTGAGCTTGATAATGTTTCTCAAATGAATGTGGATTTTTTTTTTCTTGAAAGGATGGAGTGGTTCTTGTTCATTGTAATGCAGGCGTCTCCAGGGCCGCAGCAATTATAATTGGCTTCCTGATGAGTACTGAAGAAATCACATTTACCAGTGCCTTTTCTTTGGTGAAAAATGCAAGACCTGCTATATGCCCAAATTCTGGCTTCATGGAACAACTTCAAGCATATCAACAATGAAAAAAATATGGGAATAAGTAATTGGGCATAATAAAATTCGGGAAATAGATGAAGCCAACAGTTTGTGAGATGGCATTTTAACAGATGATGTGAAACTATAACTTCTCAATTGGCCTTTTAAAACCAAGTTTTTAGGATAGAGTGGCAGAAGCCAAATACTTTCCTTTTGCTACCCTCAAAGTGGAAACTGAGGTGACCTAATTATCTTGAGCTTCAACCTAAATGAATTTTTTAAAATAATATTGCTTATTCTTCAGCATTTAAAATGTGTGATGGAATGCTTCTTTTTGAATTGCATAGACCAGATAACATTGGTATTACTGATTATGTTAACTTCTTTGGGGGGAAATGGTAAAAGTGGCCTTGAAGTCTGTTTTTGAACATTGAAAAAAGGATGAATCAATTGTTGAATGCTTTTGGTGTTTTTTCTATTCCAGTAACTGTTCTGATGAAGAAAGATGCTGAAACACTGCTTGATTTGTACATGTATTAGAAAAATAGTTATTACTTTAGAAAGATTTCTTTGTCTGCATTTCTTTTCCAGTAAAATTAAATAGCTCTGTTCAGAAGGTATACAATTGTAACATACAGAGCACTCGAATATCCTTTTATCAGAATTCATTGTCTTTTAATTGCTTAGGGTTTTTGTTGTTGTTGTTGTTGTTGTTGTTGTTTTGTCCTTTACCCATTTGGTAGCTTTTGCCCCCAACTCCATTTGCTCCTCATCCCTACCCTTTACACACAGTAATATGTTACAATATATTCTGATTTATATATTTTACTGTCAGGCATCTCTTCTCTTTCTGGGTTCCTTTTATACTTTTATTGGGTCCTGTTTTATGAAGTTTTTGGAAGTCTTAGATTTCTGAAAAATATTCTTTATACTGAAAAGCCTATTTGTCATGAGTAAACTTAAAGCTCACATAGACAATAAAACAAAAATGGCTATAATCAATTTCACTTGATGTTCACTTCTGTTGCATACAATTCTTTAAGAAAAGAAAAAAAATTAAAATTAATAAATAATTTGGACCTGGTTCTCATGGAGCCTGGACACATTTTCAACCTCACCTCTGACTATAGGCCTTGAATAAATTATTTCATTGCCTTTGCTTTTGTTTCTCTATTTGGGAAAGAATGACTTCTCAATATTACAAAACCATCTGGAGATTTTCTTTTCTACCTCTTTGAAACTTTTTTTTTAAAACAAAAGCATTATTTCTATTAATATATTATTGCTAATGACATAAAATATACATCCCTAATCCTGTTTGTGAAATTTATATTAAAAGTTTTTCGTTAGTATTTAATAATTGAGGAAATTAATATAAGCTACAGGGGAATTTTTTTTGATTCTCTTATAAACGTAACATTTGAACAAGAGTATTTCATGCAAATAAGTTGGAAAGTATATATTGAACACATCTGTGCAGTTGAGAAGGTATATCTTCTATGCTGCTTTCATGGGCAAAGGGTTGAAAAATGATAAATAACAGGTTATGTGCTTTGAGAGAAATAATTGCTGGAAAACTCTCCAGAGCTAAACCCTCTCACCGCATACCAATCCTGAGAAGCAGTATAAAACTAACCGAGCAAAGTGAACAATTTGAAAATGACCAATGCAAATGTCCTGTTGAATGTCAGGAAGTCTCTCTATGGTATTCTTTTTAGTCTTTTTTTGCCAAGAATTTGCAGATTTTCTAGATGACCCTTCTTTCTGCTAATGACTGCATTGATGTGAATGTATTTTCTTTTTTTCACGGTGCTATTAAGTTTTAGTTTATTAAGAATTGGGACATAATGTACATTATATATCACAGAACATATAATTTGGCATGGCATTTATATCTGGAGTTCTGGTCTGTGTCACTCTGGTTTTGTGACACGTAACATGAACTTACCACACCTTCTTTCTAGTAAAGATCTTGCTTTGACCTCTAGCCTTATTTTACTTACAAACTGTGGTTTGATGCCTCTAAGAATGGAACCTAAGAGATTAAATCTTTTAAAAAACTATTTGTTGGTGAGACAGTGATAGGTCAGATGTATGTTTGTGGATGATTTCATGCAGAGAAATTAATCTGTATGCCTTATCTTGGTGGCATAAAGCTATTTTGAGAAGAAACTTTATTATGATCCCACTATCTAACATTATGAATCAAAAATATATGTAGATACCAGTCACTGTTTTGGTAGAGAAAAAAAGTCTCATATATAGGCCCATCTGTGCAGTTGTGATTTTGGCTGAGTCCCTGAAAATACAACTTCAAAATTTTTTTTTCCTGTCACGCTTAATTATTTATATCTAAATTAAGAGAAAAAATGAAATTTATATTTGCTCAAAATTATAAGTAGAAAAGAAATAAAATATGGGGTTCTTCACTTATTGGAAGAGGCAGGCTATATATTGGTTTGGATAATAAAATTCCCCTTTTTAATTTTCAAGTTACTTTTTGTTTTACTTAGGTAACTATTTTATTTACATAATACTTAAAATTTATCCAATGATATGAATAATTTCTGGAGTTTATATGAACTTGAAAATCTCATTCCCTTTCCCCATATATCACTAGATTTGAGGCAAAATGTTGACCATGATGATGAGAACACTATGACAACAACACTGAGAGGAAGAAAAATATAATGGTTTAAATCTTTATTGACATATTCTTTTTTTCTTTCTTTTCCCATTAAGATGCATAAGTATAGCATTTGGAAAGTATTCTTCAGGAACTGGGCAACCTACTTTCTTTTTGACTGAATCATTTCAATGGAAAAAAAAATCTAAAACTTGGCAAGACAAATATCAGTGAGTCAGGCATTTCAAATGTGTGAGGAACTCAAAATGTTCCTAATATTGAAAGGAAGATTTTTGAGTGTGACACAATGAATTTCTCAACGATGTACCATCCAGAAGATATACTTAGAACAAGTTACCAAGACTAATGTGTTATAAATAGACATACAGGTACATGACTGAACATAAATGTATAATGTTAGTCATTACTGGCAGGAAAATAAAACAAAGCAAAACAAAAAACAAACTTTTGGAAGGGTTTAACAGCTATTTTAGCTACAATTTAGCCATTCTTTGTAGTCTTAAATCAGTTTAGATGGAAGGTTTTAGAATTCTTGTTTATAAATGTAACTGTTTCTAAGGTTTTTATTGTACTCTTATGTTACCATTCATGTAGGTGCAGTTACAGTAAGAAACCTCACTTAAAGTGTTTGCTTTGTTTTTTTTGAATGGTTAAAGTTTGCCTCGTGTGATTTAAAAAGTCAAAGTCATTTATTTTGTATGCATATTTGTAATTTATCCTGTACCAAAGTACTTTAAGTGCGAAAATGCTTGATTTTAAAATAATAAATTTTATGTTTTTTCCTGTGTTAAGCTTTTAATTTCTTTGTGAGTTTTTGTTTTAAACTAATTAAAATGCTTCTTGTACTCAAAGTAGGTAAGAAAATCTATTGATCACACAACTGAGTGATTTTAATTATCAATTACCTTTGAGGCTTTAGATAGTCTTTGTGACTTAAGTCATTCCAAGAAAGTTTGTGTTTGTATTAGTGACGAGCAATGGGGGAACATAATTTTTCTTACTACTTAAACAACAGTACAGAACTCAATGTTAGAGTTATACTATAACTTTCAAATACAGTAACCCCTAAGGAACACCATGTTAAGGGATCCAAAGAGAATACCCTTTTGTATGAATTTAACTCCTAAAATGGATACTCTCCTTCTTATCTTGTGTACTTCTTATCCATATCCTTCCATAACTTCTTCATGAAAAATCCACTCTGTTTAAATAAGACTTTGGCTCCAAAAAATGGAAAATGAACAAAGGTAAAGACATTATTACCATTTCTTAGAAAAGTTCAACCAATGCAAAGGATAAATTAAAAAAAAAAAGGTATCCAAGCAAGAGGTCAAAAGAGCCATGAAACTAACCCAACAAAGGCACTCAATCTCTTTGCCAGAGTGACAGAATAGTCAAAGGCAACACTAGTTTAGAGTACAAGTTCATTTGCGAAACATTATGAAGGAGAAAAATTATAAGCAATATTTCACCTCATGAAACAGTAAAAGCAATTGGGGAAAAATGAACCAGTAAAAAGTTTGGCAGGAAAATAACCCAGCCCAGATTATTCTGAGGAAATTTGTTTATGAAACTGGAAGATGGAATGCAAATGGGGAGACTGGACAATATTCCTCTTGTAATCTAATTCTCATTCGTGGCAATAGTGAAGCCATTATATTTAGTTTCTACCACTTCAGTATACAAAGAAATAGCAACTGGCACTTAAGAAGATGAACCTGAGAAGAAGAGCTGTACTTAGTCAAACAATAAATAAATATGTGCTGGGGGGAAATACAATTTCAAAGGGACTCAGGGAACAATTTCTAAGATAGCAAAAAAAAAAAAAAAGGAAAAAATTCAAAAAGAAAATATCACAAATGCTATTTTAACCCCCAAAAATGACAACTGAGAAGACATTATCAACCCATATGCCTGTTTACATACTGATATAAGATCATAGAGTCATATGGCTTCTAAGGTCCAGTCTCTTCATTTTACAGATGAAGAAACAGGCTCAGAGAGGCTAAGCGATTTGCCCAAGGTCACAGTAGTAGTAAATGCCAGGGCTGTGATTCAAATCAATATCCTCTGATTCCAAATCTAGCACCCTTTCCACTATATCATGTTACCTGTACTTCAAGGAATAGAAATTTGTCAGAGATAGTCATTCCCCTCCACTGTCATGGATTAAACAGCCCCTCTTTATTTTAATAAAGTGTCTTTAAAAGCAGCTATGGCCAAAAAGAACATCACCCCTCAACCAGCTATTTGGTAAGTATCTCTCAACTTACACATGTTACACCTTATATCACATTACACATTATATCACTGCATTTATATCTAAAGACTTTCCAGATTGGTAAAACCTGCCAGAATTTATCCTTTGCTGAGTAAGTTTCGAGAGCCAGGAGTCATCTCCAAAACATGATGAAGCCTTAGAATAGGCCTTAAGCAGAAGGTCTATTTTCACACCTTCATGATATCTTTATGAAAATGGCTCATGCATGCATTGAGTATATCTTTGATTAAAAAAATCCAAAGAAAATAGGATTTCAAAAATTTTTCTGTAACAGACTACTGTTTTGCATTCATGCTATTCATGCATAGAAAAGGTAAAAAGTGCAGTCTATTATTTGTTGATATCTTAAAATTACATCGTTCAGTAAAATAAAATGCTGCCTTAAAGCTCTTCTTAAATAGCGTATATCTCATGTATGTTAAAATAATAAGATTCTATGACAGATCCAACTGTGTAGTAACTTTTTTCAATGAATCACCAAATGTTAGCAGCAAATCAAACAAGGAAGCACATGTTTACAACCAACCAAGGTGGTTGCCAGTATCATGGAGGATATTCTGCACAATTGAAATAGAAGATGGATTCTTCATTGATAATAAAAATCTATAAATGTTTTATTCATAGATAGAAACTTACTAATTCCATTAAACCTAAAATATAACAAGCATCTTTGAGGAAATCCATGATTATTCAAGAGATTGTTTTAATCATCCACAATAGAAAAATAATGTGATTGAAAAATGTTCAGATTCTGACATGCACCTGGAGGGATAGGCTACTGAGTAAGTCTTTCAACATGTATATTCTTGGACAGGTGATCCACATGTTTAAATTGGGTCCAGAAGAAACTGGGCTGGATCACATTTGGGAAATTAATAATGCTTTCAGTGCTCCTAAGCTGTTCAATGATGCAAAATCCCATTCATCTCTGTAACACCAATATTCTCATATCATGAACCCCACAATTTCAGAAGAATTAAAAGTTCAGGTGATCCAAACGGCAAAGAAAGACACACTGTACATGTAAGGAAGCTTCAGAATATTGCCATTAGTATGTGTTTTTGAAGTGGGATAATATATATCATCATGGAAAACTGCCCTAATATCTTGGATCCAGAGGGAAAAATAGAAGTTGAAAGAATCTACAAATTGCCTTCTGAAAGAGATCCCAAAATGAAAACTCCCAGGAATATTATAGCCAAATTCCAGAGCTCCTGGGTCAAGAAGAAAATGTTGCAAGCAACCAGAAAGAAACAATTCAAATATTGTGGAGCCACAATTGGGATAGCACAAGTTCGGCAGCTTCTACATTGAAGGATTGGAGGATTTGGAATGTGATATTTTGGAGAGCAAAGGAGTTAAGATTATAACCAAAAACTGAGAGAATTGAGAGCATCAGGACAGCAAGTGATTAATTGTGGGAACTGAATAAACCACACTGACTGGAAGAACACTAGTGGAAAAAGACAGACTTACAGACTAAATGATTGCTATACTTGTAGCCATTGTTTCCTGCCTGTTAGGATATAGTCATTGTCAATTTAAAAAATGTTGCTAGCTACTGACTATTTCTAGGAGTTTCTGATCATCTACTTGAAGAAAACATCCATTATCTTATGTGAAGATTTTAAGTTGTCAACAAATCTTTGACTTCTTTTATCTCTTGATCTTAAAACATTTTCCTTTTTTCCTTTGCACTTAAGTAATACGCATTTATTAAGTGCCCACTATGTGTCAGGTACTGTGCTTATGCTCTTAATGAAGTCACTGAATAACAAGATATAGATTTACTTACTTTGGAAAGCTTAAGTCCTTCATAGAAATTTTCTACTTCCTTATCCTCTGCAACAGATGTTAGTGTACAAGATTGGGAAAATGACCCTGGATTTGTAGTCCAAGGGCCTGGGTTCAAATCTGAGAAGGCTTTGCCACTTATTATCCATGTCACTCGATCTCACCAGACTTCACTGTCCTCATTTACAAAATGAGGGCATTGGACTAAATGGACCTCTCTAAAGTCCCTTCCAATTCTAAATCTAGCATTCTATAATCCCATGATTTTCATATTAGTTTGTTTTCTTCTTATGTTCACTATGATCACTGCAAGGTGAGATGACCAAGTGTCCCATGAAATGTCATTTTTTGTTGCCTTTGGGTGCATGATGAAACCAACTTCTTTTTTTTTAATATAATTAATTTAGTAGTTTTCAACATTTACTTCCACAAGATTTTGAGTTTAAAATTTTCTCTCCCTCTTCCTCCTCCCCCTCCCCAAGATGGTGTGCAAACTGATACAGGTTTTACTTATCTATTCATATTAAACATATTTTCACATTAGTCATGATGTAAAGAAGAATTAGAACTAATGGGAGGAACCACAAGAAAAAAGAAACAAAACAAAACAACAGAAGAAAAGGAGACCAAATAGTTCCATCTACATTCAGACTCCTAAGTTCTTTCTCTGGATGTACATAGCATTTTACATCATGAGTCTTTTGGAGTTGTCTTGGATCCTTGCATTGCTAAGAAGAGATGAGTCTATCATTGCACAGTGTGGCTGTTACTGTGTAATGTTCTCCTGGTTCTGCTCACTTCACTCAGCATCAGTCCATACAAGTCTTTCCAGGTGTTCCAGAAGTCTGCCTGCTCATCATTTCTTATAGCACAATAGTATTCCATTACATTCATATACCACAACTTATTTAGCCATCTCCCAGTTGATGGGCATCCCCTCAATTTCTAATTCTTTGTCACCACAAAAAGAGCTGCTATAAATATTTTTGTACCTGTGGGTCCTTTTCCCATTTTTATGATCTCTGTGGGATACAGACCTAGAAGTGGTATTTCTGGGTCAGAGGGTATGCACATTTTAATAGCCCTTTGGGCATAGCTCCTAATTGCTCTCCAGAATGGTTGGATCAGTTCACAACTCCACCAACAATGTATTAGGGTTCCAATTTTCCCACATCTTCTCCAACATTTATCATTTTTCTGATTTGTCTTGTTAGCCCATCTGATATGTGTGATGTGTTACCTCAGAATTGAAACCAATTTATTTATTTGACTCTTTGAGAAGAACCTGTGAGGCATCCTTCCATTTAGCTAAAACATCTTAGTCTTTTTATTTTACTTACAGTCACACTGCCCATAGTGATGTGATTCACTTCCTCAAATAGTATTAACTCATTGGTTACTGGACAATGATTTTATATTAAGAATAGTAACAACAAATTAATGTTTGTAGATGGCCCAAGAGCTTAGTGATTATTAGCACCCTCTGTGTTCATCATTGCATAAGCATAAAGGGGTCACAAAATTAAAAAATGTTTATTTTTAATTTTTTTATGATAGTTTTTATTTTTTTGTTTTCAACATTTACTTCCACAAGATTTTGAGTTCCAAATTTTCAACCTATTTCGCCCCTGCCCCCACCCCAAGATGTCATGCATTCTGAATACCCCTTCCCCTAGTCTGCCTTCCCTTCTGTCTCTCCTGCCCCCTTCTCTTATCCCTTTCCCCTTCAATTTTCCTGCAGGGCAGGATGGATTTCTGTACCCCATGTCCTGTATTTCTTATTTCCCAATTGCATATGAAAACATTTTTTTTAAACATGTGTTTTTAAAACTTTGGGTTCCAAATTTTCTCCCTTCCTCCATCCCCACCAACCCTCATTGATAAGGCAAGCAACTCAATATAGGTTATATATGTGTAGTTATGTAAAACACTTCTATAATAGACATGCTATGAAAAACTAACTCTATTTCCCTTAATCCTATCCTACCCCCCCATTTATTCTATTCTTTCTTTTGACTCTGACTCTCCTCAGAAGTACTTGCTTCTGATTACCCCCTTTCCCAATCTGCCCTCCTCTCTATCATACCCCTACTCTCTTGTCTCCTCCCCCCCCCCACCATTTTCCTGTAGGGTAAGACAGATTTCCACACCCAATTGAGTGTGTATGTTATTCCCTCCTTAAGTCAAATCCTATGAGAATAAGATTCACTCATTCCCTCTCATCTTCCCCCATTTCCCCTCCATTGTAAGAGCCTTTTCTTTTCTATTTTTTTTGTGAGATAATTTACCCCATTCTACCTCTCCCTTTCTCCTTCTCCTAGTATAATCCTTTCTCACCCCTTAATTTTATTCTCCAGATATGACCCCTTCATCTTCAACTCACCCTGTGCCCTCTGTCTATCTATCTATCTATCTATATACACATATAATTTTTTCCCTCCAACTACCCTAATACTGACAAAGGTCTCATGAGTTACAAATATCATCTTTCCATGCAGGGATGTAAACAGTTCAACCATAATAAGTCTCTCATGATTTCTCTTTCCTGTTTACCTCTTCATGTTCCACTTGAGTCTTGTATTGGAAAGTCAGATTTTCTATTCAGCTCTGGCCTTTTCATCAAGAATGCCTGAAAGTCCTCTATTTCACTGAATGAATTATACTCCCCTGAGTATAATTCAGGGGGAATTATATCCCCCTGAAGAATTATACTCAGTTTTGTTGGGGAGGTGATTCTTGGTTGTAATCCTATCTCCTTTGCCCTCCAGAATATTATATTCCATGCCCTGT